>NC_091749.1:5198537-5333537 GCF_043380555.1 Nothobranchius furzeri | reverse complement strand
TGTTGCCATTTTTAGGTGTTTATGAATGTGAAAAACACCCAGCATCCTGTGATGGCACTAATAACATCAAGAGATAATAAATAAAGTAATATTTAGGTAAATTTAACCCTTTACAGGTGACCAGGACTCTGTGATCAATTTTTGGCAAGGGAAATGATCATTTGTTGCCATTTTTGGGGTGTTTATGAATGTGAAAGAGACCCAGCATCCTGTGATGGCACTAATAACATCAAGAGATAATAAATAAAGTAATATTTAGGTAAGTTTAACCCTTTACATGTGATCAGGACTCTGTGATCAGTTGTTGGCAAGGGAAATTATCTTTTTTTTTTTGCCATTTTTGGGGTGTTTTTGATGATACAGTAGACAGTATGAGTACAGTAACATCAACAGATAATACATAAAACCCCTATTTGGTCAATTTTAGCCTCCATGAAAATCTGAGCGATTCTATCACTTTTTGGCAAGTAAAATGCCATTTTATTTGTCTACAATTAATCAACAATAAAGAATTTAAAGATATTTTGAGCCGTTTCTTATAGGTAAACAGGAGGGTGTAGTCTCTATTTGGCAAGTGACATTCTTAATTTTATGTGCTGAAGTGCTTTTATCTTCTCGTCTCGTCTCGTCTTCCTCCGCTTATCCGGGTCCGGGTCGCGGGGGCAGCATCCCAACTAGGGAGCTCCAGGCCGTCCTCTCCCCGGCCTTGTCCACCAGCTCCTCCGGCAGGACCCCAAGGCGTTCCCGGACCAGATTGGAGATGTAACTTCTCCAACGTGTCCTGGGTCGACCCGGGGGCCTTCTGCCGGCAGGACATGCCCGAAACACCTCCCCAGGGAGGCGTCCAGGAGGCATCCTGACCAGATGCCCAAACCACCTCAACTGGCTCCTTTCGATCCGGAGGAGCAGCGGTTCTACTCCGAGTCCCTCCCGAATGTCCGAGCTCCTCACCCTATCTCTAAGGCTGAGCCCGGCCACCCTACGGAGGAAACTCATTTCGGCCGCTTGTATCCGCGATCTCGTTCTTTCGGTCATTACCCAAAGCTCATGACCATAGGTGAGGATTGGGACGTAGATCGACCGGTAAATCGAGAGCCTGGCTTTCTGGCTCAGCTCCCTCTTCCCCACGACAGATCGGCTCAGCGTCCGCATCACTGCAGACGCCGAACCCATCCGCCTGTCGATCTCCCGATCCCTCCTACCCTCACTCGTGAACAAGACCCCGAGATACTTAAACTCCTCCACTTGAGGTAGGACCTCTCCCCCGACCCGGAGGTGGCAAGCCACCCTTTTCCGGTCGAGAACCATGGTCTCAGATTTGGAGGTGCTGATCCTCATCCCAGCCGCTTCACATTCGGCCGCGAACCTACCCAGCAAGAGCTGAAGGTCAGAGCTGGATGAAGCTAGGAGGACCACATCATCCGCAAAAAGCAGAGACGAGATTCTCCTGCCACCAAACTCGACACACTCCACACCACGGCTGCGTCTAGAAATTCTGTCCATAAATATGATGAACAGAACCGGTGACAAAGGGCAGCCCTGGCGGAGTCCAACCCTCACTGGGAACAGGTCCGACTTACTACCGGCTATGCGGACCAAACTCACGCTCCTCTGGTAAAGGGACTGAATGGCCCTTAACAGAAAGCCACCCACCCCATACTCCTGGAGCGTCCCCCACAGGGTGCCCCTGGGGACACGGTCATAAGCCTTCTCCAAATCCACAAAGCACATGTGGATTGGTTGGGCAAACTCCCATGCCCCCTCCATCACCCTTGCAAGGGTATAGAGCTGGTCCACAGTTCCACGGCCAGGACGAAAACCACATTGCTCCTCCTCTATCTGAGATTCAACTGCTTTTATCTTGTTACTTTTAAATAGAGCAACGTAATGTATAGATAGTAACCTACACAGTGTCATTAAAGCCAAAGCTTGATCAGTTTAAATACTATTTTTCAAGTAAAAATGTGCCCCAAACTAGTTAACCGTGGCTCCATGTCAAGTGGACTAAAGAAAGGAAGGGGGGATAAATCAAATCGCTGGAGAAATGTTTATTTCCATTTATACAATGTTTACATTCAATTTTACATTGTTTATTTATTTTTTGTATCAAGGCTGTAGCATAAAGATAGCCAGTTCTTACCACAATCCGTCTTTCAATCGCAAATATTGCAAAAAGGATTAATATATCCTCATTGTGAACGTTTAAGACAAACAGCAACACTTAAAACAACTTCCGAACTGGAAAAACTAATATCCGCGATAAACATCTGTTTAAGTACCGGAAGAGGTTACCTCTGCTTTCTGAATGTCCATATTGCTAGATATGCTGAGTTTTAGGGCGAAATCCTGGGGAATTTCGTCTAGAAATGCAATTACCCTAGCCGTGCGCGATCCCGCGGTGGCTAATCAGTTTTTGGCAGCGAGTCGATTTATGGCACAACACCGGTACCGGCAGATCAGCGCGAGGGAGAGCCTGCAGACTTGCGCTGCTGCGAACCGGTTCCGCATTGTTGCGCAGCGATCCAGGCAGCTGCTTCCAGCGCACGGTCCATTCTCAAAGTGGCGCAACCAAAAAACTATAATTAGCACACGATCGTTCTTGTCTGCACATGTTCTCTATTTTCTGTCTTATTTGTGCCTGAAGCGCGCTACTGCGGAGCTCATCACCTGTGCTGTGGTGATGTCACCTCACGCAGCATCGAAAACGCGCTCTGCGCTTTGCGGTCAGGAGATCCCTTTGATCTGCTCAAAAGTAACTGATGAGGTGAAAAGGTAAGAATCCAGGCAACAGATTTTCTGGAGAATTATGAGGAGATGCAGGAAGATGAGAGACAGACAGGACAGGAAAATAGTTAAATAAAAACAATAAAACAAAACAAAGTGTTGAAAAGTAAAATTTAGGTAGATTTATCTCCACTACATGTTTTTACCAGTAAAAAACAATAAGTTATACACATGTCATATTTATACATCTGATACAATTCAGATCACCTTCAAAACTCAGTCACACACCCAGGGCCGTTTCAAGACATTTTGGGGGCCAAGGCAAAATGCCCCCCCCAATAACTGGGCTCCCCAGAAGCCTCTGTGTAATTCATACCCTCTCCAGGACTGTTACAGTTTACAGTGTTTGTAAAAGGCCCTCAGACATTACTGACATGTTCTAATATTATCAGAGGAAAAACTAAATTATCAGACATACTGTCTCATCTGCTTCTTTTCTAAACTTGCAAAAAGTAACAAAACCATTTGAAAGCCACTATTTGTGGATTCTCTGAAAGTTTCCATGGAGTGTGTGACAATTTATTTTTTCATTGATCCTATCGTCTAATCTCCCAGCTGAAACAAGCATTCTTAATAATCTGTGCACAGGAAGCTTACCGATGCTGTAGTAAAACAAAAGGTATAATAATTTATTATTAATAAAACCTTGTTGCAGCACTAAAGCATAAAAATGAGATTGTGCATTAAATATGCAAAATATTTACATATGAATTGTTTTAGAGCCCTTTTATTGGCAGAATCTGATATTAATTTAGTTCTTACAAAAAATGGGTCCCAACATGGTTTGTGTGGCGTTGCCATAGTGTGACGTCATAGGCACAGATCCCCTGTCCTCTTGTTTGGAAATGGAAATATGATCACCCTATATTAAACAAACTGTCCACCCGGGCTTTTGCGCTGCACAGAGACACTTCGCTGCCTATGACTTTGAACGTCAGTTGAGAGTCAGTCTCATGCAGACTGACCAATGAAGAGAGGGCCTCAAGTTAAGACCCTCTCCTCATTGGTCAGTCCACACGAGGTGGGTCAAAGGTTACTCTGGGCGGGTTACGTGTTGTCAGGCATTCAAGTATTGAGTATATTTACTGCATATTACAGTAAAATATTCTGTATGTGACCACATTATGGTGATCCTTGGGTCGTGATGATGGAGCCCTTGAATATTGTTGCCCAGGGTACAACAAAGTGTTAATCTGGCCCAGGTTCCGCCGTCATATTCCCGCAGAAACTGGTTGATCACACCGGGGCCAGACTACTAGCATGTGGTTTTACAACCACAATGTCCTCGGAAGCAAAAACGCTTTTAAAAGGGAGGGAGGAGTCCTAACTGTTGCTGCAGGCGTGTTGTGTGAGAGTGCAGTTATATACTGGTTAATATATTTTTGGGTTCAGTTGCTTTCATGTGGCCTAATGTGAGTCTATTTGGGATCATTGGAATGATCAGCAGCATTTCTTGATGTGACTTTATGGCAGTTGCCCAGGGCATCATCGCAAGGAGGATGGCATTCATTTACTTTTGTTTTATTTGGTATTTTTTCAGTCATTTTTGGAAATAGTGATCAATTTTGATTAATTCACAGCCTATGTTTAATTACATTTAAAATAAATGTCAACAGATGAGATCAAACAAAACAGATGAGAATTGCCCTTAAGCTGTTTAACTTGGACCAAGCATTTTAGGTCACAGATAGATGTAGCTTAGAGTCTCTGTCTATACACCTTATAAGACAATTTAGGTGATGGCATGTTGTTTTTCTGCTATTGAACTGTTTTCTAATAATGTTGTGTTAAATAGAGTGAAGGAAGGAGAGAAATAACGTTTCCCTAGCAGTTTTTAAAAATTTCCCCATGTAATCCGATTAATCGTGTCGAGACCCCATCCGATTAATCAATTATCCAAATAATCGTTTGTTGCAGCCCTAGTCAGAATGTAAAGCACTATACATTATATACTGTATCAAACTATATAGAATCAAATATACAAAAACAAACAATAACTAAATATTAAGAATATATGAACATAATATATAATAAATATTCTAAATAGCAAAAATATTTCACACATAACAAACTAAAGATTATCACTACAGCATTGCACTTAGAACAGAAAACACAAACTAAAATTAAAACCTAACCTTGATGCAAAGTCATCAATAATATCATATGAAATCTGCTCCCCTACTGAGCCGCCCCTGAAATATGGTTGACCTCAGGTATGACTTGATCAAGTTTTGAAAAGCTCCTCTCAGCTTGAGCCACAGTGACTGGCAGAGCAGTCCAAAAGTTGAGGTAGATCTCCAATAGATCTTTATCATGATCCATAATATTTTAGAATTGCCTCTGAAATTGTAATTTAAACTTACATAAAAAACTGTAGACTACCAAAAATGCCAACTTTTACGGAACAAATCATGTAAAAAATAATCCGTGCAGCCATCTGCAATAAATAAACAGGATAGTTAGTGGTGACTGGGGAGTTTTCTTCTGCTTGTAGAGTTGTTTTATTATTATATGAACATGATCAACATGTGTTTGTTGTTGTTCAGGCAGGCCACAGGCTGCAGCGAGCATTTAACAAATCCTAGTTTGAATCAGTAAAAAACGATTGAAGGAATTTTTTCGAACCATTTGAATATTCGTTTCAATATTTCAGCCCTATTAGCTCTTTTAGCAATTAGTTGACCGAATTTAACCGTTAAAATCCCAGTTAACTGGTTCAAAAAATTGAAAACATGCATCATGAGAGCGTACAAACCTTTATCTTTCTCCTCTTTTTTTCTTATTTTTCCCTGAATCGGGAACCTGGTGGTTTTATGTCTATGTTTATGTATTTAGCAGACGCTTTTGTCCAAAGCAACTTACAAGTGATAATCGGCATTTTGCCCTTGAGGCTAACAACAATAGTAACAACAACAAATTGACATCAGTCATGGAGAGGAGGGAACAAGGAGTGGACAGTAGAGAGGGGGGACGGGTGCAGGCAAGGTGCTAGTTAAGAAGATGCTCTCTGAAGAGCAGGGTCTTCAGGAGTTTCTTGAAAATAGAAAAGGAAGCCGCAGTTCTGGTATTGTTAGGAAGGTCATTCCACATTTGTGGAACGATGCATGAGAAAAGTCTGGATTGTCCTGAGCGTGGTGTAGGCACTGCTAGCCGACAATCCTGTGATGACCGGAGCGGCCGGGCCGAGACGTAAGCCTTTGCAAGAGGATTCAGGTAGATGGGAGCCGTACCATCTCGGACTTTGTATGCTAGTGTTAGCAATTTGAATTTGAGGCGTGCTGCTAGCGGTAGCCAGTGGAGCTCAATGAACAGAGGGGTGACGTGTGCTCTTTTAGGCTGATTGAAGACCAGACGCGCCGCTGCGTTCTGGACCATTTGAAGAGGTCTCACAGTACAGCCTGGAAGACCAGTTAGAAGAGCATTGCAGTAGTCGAGGCGGGAGATGACAGTAGATTGCACCAGGAGCTGGGAGGCATGTTGTGTTAGGTATGGTCTGATCTTACGTATGTTATACAGCGCAAAGCGGCATGAACGGGCAACAGAGGCAACATGATCTTTAAAGGCCATGTGTTCATTAATGACAACACCCAGATTTCGAACTGCCTTTGAAGGAGCCAGACTTAGGAAGTCATTCTGGATTGAGATATTGTGCTGTATGGATGGTTTTGCTGGGATGACAAGCAGTTCAGTTTTAGAGAGGTTGAGTTGGAGATGGTGGGATTTCATCCATTTTGAGATGTCAGAGAGACAGTCTGATATTCGTGCTGAGATAGTGTGGTCGTCCGGTGGAAATGACAGATAGAGTTGGGTGTCGTCTGCATAGCAGTGGTAGGAGAAGCCATGTGATCGAATGATCTCACCCAGTGAGGTGGTGTATATGGCAAAGAGAAGAGGTCCTAGTACAGAGCCCTGGGGGACTCCTGTGGCAAGGTGGTGCACGGTAGAGGACTGTTCAAGCCAAGATACGCTGAATGATCGTCAGCTTCAAGATTCAAGATTCAAACCAGGCGTGTGCTTTCTCTGTGATGCCCATGCTAGAGAGTGCGGACAAAAGGAAGCCATGGTTGACAGTGTCAAATGCAGCCGATAAGTCGAGCAGGATAAGCACCGAGGATTTGCCAGTCGCTCTAGCTTCTTTTAAGGATTCAGTCACTGCTAACAGAGCAGTTTCAGTGGAGTGGCCCTTTTTGAACCCAGATTGGTAAGGGTCAAGCAGACAGTTTTGTGAGAGGTATTCTGTGATCTGCTTGAAAGCCACCTTTTCAATGATTTTGGACAGAAAAGGGAGGAGAGAGATAGGTCGGTAGTTCTCCACATGATTTGGAGGAAGAGATTGTTTTTTTAGCAGCGGTTTAACCTGAGCATGCTTGAGAGAGAAGGGAAAAGTACCGGATATCAGTGATGCATTGATCACATGTGTGACTGCTGTGGCTACTGTGGGAGCAATAGCTTGGAGCAGCTTAGTTGGAATGGGGTCAAGTGGGCATGTAGTAGGGCGGCTGCACGTGAGAAGCTTGGACACACAGTTCTCAGTGACAGGGGAAAAAGAGGAAAATGAAGCAGTAGGGTCTGAGATGGTTGGGCTTGAAGGAGATTGTGGTAGTGAATGTTCAGGGGTGGCCAGTTGAGAAAACTGTTTTCTTATCGCTGCCACTTTGTCAGTGAAGAATGAGGCAAAGGTGTCAGCTGATAGATTGTTGGTAGGAGGTGGAGATGGAGGGTTGAGGAGAGTTTTGAATGTTGAAAATGTTTCTGAGAGTCAGTAGAGCTGAGAATTTTGTCAGTGTAGAAAGCTTTCTTTGCATCAGTGATGCTGGCAGAGAATGAGGACAGTAAATCATGAAACTTCAATAGATCACCAGGATCTCTTGTTTTGCGCCATTTCCATTCCGCAGCTCTAAGATTGGTGCGTAGAGCCCGGAGGGTATCATTTAGCCAAGGGTGCGACTGAGAGGCTCTAGCAGGTCTAGTGGCTAAAGGACACAAGTTATTAAGTCCCGAGTGTGGAGCAGAGTGACTCAGTGGCTTCATTCACTTCATAAGCAGAGAATGTGCTGGGAGATGGAAGAGTGGAGGCAACAAGAGAGGAGAAGTAGTTGGGTGTCAGATTGCGGAGGTTGCGGCGGAATGAGACCATTGGGGAGGAAGCAGTGGACCTCCCTTGTAGAGTCGTGCTGAAATGGATGAATGGTTTTAGCCTTTTTATGTTCATCTCCTCTGTTTGGCTCTCGACTCAATAAGTTTCCTTTAGTCAGGACTAAACAATTTGACCTTGATGGGGGGGGGGGGGGGGGGGGGGTCACAAAATAATTTTGTTTTTCCTTTTTTTATTTGGTCATTTCACACAATTCAGAAAAACCTGAAAGAATGATAAACCTGTGTTTATGATATTATGAATGAAATGTGCGTTAAATGGAAGAACACCAAGATGTGATTGACTTTAGCCATGTTAATACAGTTGATTCAGCCCCTACCCGCTCATTTCATTTGTGAGACCCAGAGGTGAATTCCCCCGCCGCACCCCTCCCCTGCCTCTTCTTCATACACATAACTTTCACAGGCGCTCGCAGAGTACAGACGCTTCTGCTTTTGCTCCCTCATCTTTTTTTCCCAAGGCTCTTTGTCCTGTCTGCCTGCAGAGCGCTTCTCTGCATTTCTTCTGGAAATCCCTATTTTTTGGAAATGGATTTAATTAAAAGGTCATTCAATGTGATTGATAAGATCTTTTCTACGATGAGAACGGAGGAGGGGGCTCCCACTTGCCCTCAAGGGACACACACAGCAGGATATGCGCTCGATTCCTGGAAGGTCTGGAGGATCGTATGCCTCTCTCAGTTGTCCACTGAGGATGTCGAAGACATGTGGATATTTGGCTTGATGATCACTGGATTTCTTCTGATTGGAGTGGGAGGATATCTGGTTTTCTGGAAATTTGGGGAGACGGGAGCGATTGGAGTGCGACCCGCACCCACGGAAAGCACCGCCCGGGCAGTGACCTCACAGACTGGGACGTTACTCGAGGTGAATCGTAAGCTGGACAATGTCCTTGCTGCATTACCGGTATTAGTGCGCAAAATGGATGTCATCTCGGAGAGGGTTACTGGGTGGTGTGGGGATGATTAGAACCTGAATTGGCTTCAAAGGAGGACTTGAATGATCAATACAGACTTCAAGGCAGAAAGGAAAATTATCTCTGCCTGACCCAAACAAAGTCTTGTTATCCAAATTTGACGCCAAGGCAGCCTTGAGCTGCTAACAACAACCCCCATGAAGGAAGGAATGCAGACAGATGCTGTGAAAACCCGTCCGTCCCCCCCCCCCCCCCCCCCCCGCCTTCAGATTGTGGATTTCTGCCTAGCGAGGTCATCAACCTGCATCATGCGTTCCTCCCAAGATCTCCCTCCGTCCTGTGGATACAGCTGGCTGAGCGCCACACATGGCTGCAGGCCCTGGATAAACAGGAGAGCACTTTAATGAGCCAGAACACCTGTCACCAGGTCAGACGCGGCGCCAGGCGGTAGCTTGGTGTTGCTATAGCAACCACAAGATTTGACCAAGCAACTGCTTAGCAACCCTGATTATGTTGTAACAAAGATTGTATAAAGTTTTTACATTAAATAATTTAAAATATATATATTTAATCTAACATAAAAAGCGGTAGTTTTACTTATAGTTTTGGAGAACAAATTTCTTGGAAAAACAAAAAAAGACGTGCCTCACTGGTGCTATCGCGAGACTTCGATTTGACCCCATGCTTTTAGAAGCAGTGAGATTTGTCTTGCTAGCGCATAGCTATTACAAAGCAGCCTGATGCAAACATGGACAAATATCTTATTCCACCCAAACGACCGCGATTATCAACGGAGACGGATGATGCAGCTACTTCCACCATTGAAAAGGACCACGCCACGGATTTTAACAGCAGCGAGGATCCACGGGTCGAGGATGAATGTGATGAGCACAGAGGAGAACAGGTGCCCGCGCTGTGTGAAGAGACGCGCCCTGACCCGCTTCTTTCTGTCCCAGGCAGTGGAACAAACAACGACTCAACTTCATCAGATATCAGCCAAACCCCTCATGAAGGACCACGTCGCCCAATACTGGTAAAATACCGGGCTAAAAAGTGCGGCATACAAATGCGGTCCTTTAACCGCCGATGGTATGAGCAATATAGTTGGCTGGAGTACTCGGCCGACAAGGACAGTGTGTTTTGCTTTGCATGCAGACATTTTGCTCACCCAGGCCGGCAGTTTCGGAAAGAGACCGCGTTTACCCAGGATGGGTTCAGCACATGGGTTAAAGCTACACAGTCATTCCACACACACAATGTCAGTGCTGGCCATAAATATGCAATGGATGCGTGGTCTGAATTTAAGCTGAGAAAAGAGAGTGGCTCCAAAATAAGCAATGCACTCAGCGAGGGACATTCCAAAACGGTACGTGAAAACCGGGAATATATGCGTGCAGTTGTGGAAGCTTTACGCTATACTGCATGTCAGACCATTGCACAGAGAGGACACAGGGAATCTGAAACATCTAACAAGAGGAAATTTTATTGAACTTTTACATGTCATTGGGAAGTTTGACAAAACAGTTGAATCAAAAATTGCCAATAATCCCAAAAATGCGAAGTACACTCATCATGACATACAAGATGAACTGGTTGACATCATGGCAAATATGGTCAGGGAGCAAATAAGCAGGGAAGTACAAGAGGCTGGCGTATTTGCACTGATAGTTGATGAGAGTAAAGATGTGAGTAAGAAGGAGCAGGTGTCTGTGGCTGTGCGGTACGTGCATAATGATGAAATATGGGAAGAGTTCCTTCACTTTACTCCAGCTGATGGGCTAGATGCCAACTCCCTTCTGACAACCATCAAACAGACTCTGAGCAAATGCAACATTGATCACAACAGGTGTATCGGCCAGTGTTATGACGGGGCAGCTGTCATGTCAGGGTGTAATAATGGTGTCCAGGAAAAATTTAGACAGGAGGTCCCACAAGCTCTTTATGTCCATTGCCATGCCCACCGTCTAAATCTGGTCTTGGTGGATTGTGTGAATAATGTCGAACCAGCTGGAGAATTCTTTGAAATTGTGCAGATGCTGCATAATTTTTTTTCTGGCTCTGTTGTGCACAGTATTTTCATGAAGAAACAAAAGGAGCTTCAAGCTGCAGATAAGCTGTTTGAACTAAAAAAGTTGTCTGAAACTAGATGGGCTTGTCAGTATTCTGCACTGTTAGCCATTCAGAAAACTCTGCCAGCAATCTGTGCGTCACTTGATGATATGATGCAGCAGCCAAATGCCCGAAGGAAGACAGAAGCAAGATCACTAAAGGGCCTGATTGACTTTCAGTTTGTTGTGCAGCTTGCTCTGTTTGAGGATCTCTTTCGCACCACCAAATTCTTGTCTGATCACCTCCAGTCTCCAGATCTTCAACTTGCATCTGCTACAGACCTTGTTGAGTCCACAATTGCATCTCTCTCTGAAAAGGCAAACGAAAAGTTCTGGCATGACATTTGGGATAAAGCTCAAACCCTGTCAACCAAGGCCGGCATCTTTACAGAGATGAGACCAGAGAGGCGACATGTGCAAACTGCGGGAAAGTTAGAAGGCTTTGTAGTTGAAGCTCCAACAGGAAGACGTCCAGCCCTCAACTCTCCTGATGCCATTAGACACAACTGTTTCTACCCTGTCATCGATAGACTTGTCAGTGAACTGAAAAGACGCTTTTCACCTGAAGCATGTGGCGTTCTACAAGGCACATCTGCTTTAAATCCAAAACATCAGTCCTTTCTTCAAATGGATCTCCTGTTACCCATGGCTCAGCATTATGGAGTAAGCAAAGACAACCTTTCTGCAGAACTGCACCAAGTGCAACGGATGCTTGACCAGAAAAGACAGAACGGACAAACTGTAAACACCACACAGGAGTTTTTCTCCCTTCTTCATCCATACAAGGATGCATTCATTGATCTGCACAGACTTTTATGCATTTCACTCACACTGCCTGTCACATCTGCAACCTGTGAACGGAGCTTTTCATGTTTACGGCGCGTCAAAACATACCTGAGGAGCAAAAGCGGGGACTCAAGAAACAGCAACCTGGCTTTGTTGTCCATCAACGCAGAACGTGCAAGAGCCCTTGATGAGCAGGACATCATCGATGCTTTCGCCTTGAACCACAACAACAGACGCATTATTCTGCTCTGACATCAGTTGGTGAGTAACTACACCCTCCCTGACCATAATGCATGTGATTTGTGTTCATTTTGGTACATTAAATTACAGTGTTAAAACAGTCCAAAAGTGCAATATTTTTCACTGTGTAATGAAAAGACAATGACTTTAATATCTAGTATTATTTATGATCATATTAGTATGTTTTCCTGTTACTTTCTTTCTTTCTAATTTCCTCTTATTAAAAAGTCATACAGAGTCATTTCTTTTAATTAAGTACACAACTTCAGGCTAAATTGGAACAATTTTAGGATTTGCAACTCCTTTCTGTCACTAAGCAACTATTAAGCTACTTCAGAAAAAAAATCCTGGAGCCGCCCCTGCACCAGGTGCAGAAGTTTGACTGAGTCACAGAAGTCTTTTGGCTGCAACGGTCACTTCAAAGTCTTGTTCAACAAAACATTTGCTCCAGTGGCGGCTGGTGAAAAATATTTTTGGTGGGGCTGTGCTATTTTTTTTTAACAAACTTGTGCTTTCTGAGCTTTGTGCCCAACTTCACTATTTCCTGAATTAAGCACAGCTCTTTTAATTCCTGTCTTACATTATTGGACAAAGGGATTAATCCACGTGTGTCTGACTATTGGCACACTGCCTTGCGGACCAAGGTTGATAAATACTGCATTAAATTGCACATAAAATAACATGACCATATATGGTCCACATCCACATTACTGTTTGTGAAACTAACATACTGGAGAATTTCATCACAATAATATTAAATAAACAAGTATGTACCTGATCTTTTGCATGCTGTTGGTGAAGCTCTGGATGACCCCTGTGATGGAGACAGAGTCAATGTTCCTCTTCTGCAGCTGGTTGAACATCATGTCCACATGTGGCATGATCTTGTGGCACAATGCCAGCAGAAAGCCGAAATCTTCTTCCTCCAGCATTCTCACAAAGCCTCCTGCCTCTCTCTCAGTGACTGGATCAAAGTCATCCGAGTCTCTGATCATCTGCAAACATCTGAGGAGGTCATCCTTGTGCTCATACACTGTGTTGATAACTCTCTCTTGGACAAAATGTGCCGGTTCTGATCCACTTCTTCATTGTGTTTATTCACTGCAAGCCTGTGCCCCTCGTCTCTAGCTGCATGGCAATGTTAGCTCTGCCTAGCATAGCTAGCTTCACCGTGATGTCCATGTGTGACCGGGATAACTCACGTTTCTTCACCATCTCAGAAAAATGTTTCATGTCCGTAACTCCTGACTCAATCCATGCCTCATCTGTCACAGTCGTTTTGAATAACAAACACGGAAAGCAAAATAACGCATTAGCGTGATTGCATCCAGCTAGCCAGGCCTTCCCAGAAGCCTGGTGTGTACAGTTTACCTCTCTCCTCCTCCTGCTGGCTTATCTTTACGTCGGGCTGATCTGGTCCAAGCTCTTTGACATTAAGTTTTTCCACCATAGTTCTCCTCTCGAACAGATACTGGAGAAGAGACCGAACTGAATTCAGTGGCTGCTGAGATCCGGTATCCATGCTGCTGCTGGTTGTAGGCGCACTGGCATCCATGTCTATTACGTCTGCGTCACGACCGTCACCAGTCACTACCAAAAACGTGCTGGAGTCGAGAATCTCCGAGTTCTACCGAGCACTAACGAAAGCCTTTGGCGGTAGCTCTATCGCCCATCATGCTTCTGAAACAACGTCGACGCTGATTGGATACATTCCCATTCCTACCCTTTGATTTTCTTGTCAGCAATTGGACGACTGGTCTCGTCCCGTTTGGGCGATTGAAACACAGCCCACAGCCTCCACCGCTCGGCAGAGACCAATATAGAAATATATATATATATATATATGATTTATTTTTGTTACAAAACACACAATTAACTTAGAATATGTGATTATTGTTAATTTTATTTTTATTTTTTTAAGTAAAAATTAAAAACACTGGGGAAACTGGGAGGGCGGCGCCCTATCGCCCTCTACTGGCCAGCCGCCACTGATTTGCTCTTTGTTGAACCTCACCGACTCTGTGTTAATGGAGGTGGCTGGGATCATTGATAAAATGTGTTAACACACTGACCTCTATGTAGTGAATGCATGTGAGAAAATGTTACTGTTATGGGCTCGATACACGGGAGGCGACAAATGACCGCAATCAGCGAAATTTGTCACTGTTGCTTTTATTACTTGACACACGGGAGGTGACCTGAGGCAGCGGCCAGCAGCAAAGCCGTCGATGCGTTCTGTTCCATGGCGAAATTGAATCTTCCATTGTTAAGCGGTTCAGATTTTAAAAAGCGGTGTCATGGTCTGCGTCAGTCCCTTCCTTTTTGTGCCTCCTGGTGTCCTCCATCCCTCTCTAGATTCCCTCTTGTGTCCCTTTGTTCCCCAGCTCCTCTTGTGCTCCACTCCAGGTCCCCCCCCCCCCCTTGTGGTCTCTTAGCGCCCTCATGTGTCCTTGTCTGCATCCCTGTTATGTGTCTTATGTTGTAGCCCTTTGGCGCCCTCATGTGTCCTTTTTCTGCGTGTCAGTTTAGTGTCTTATGTTATCTTTTCTACTCTTTCCTCCCAGGTCAGCTCCAGCCTCGTTGTCCCCAGCTCAGTGTGGTGGGTGTATGTGCTATGTCCTCCTCCAGCTAGTTTGTGTGAGTCCTTCTCTCTGTCTTTAGGTAATTGTTGTATAGTTTTGTGTTTAGGAGTTTGCCCTCCTCTGTTTCTGTTTGCCCATTTTGATTATTAGGTTCACCTGTCTTCCCTCCAGCCCTCACTCCACACACCTGCCGCCATTTTCCCTAATCACTTCTCCCTGTGTATATAAGCTCTGTCTTGTCTGTGTCTGGTGTCGGTTCATTGTTGCATGTTGTCAGCGTTGCTCGTGCTCTGTTGTGAGCTTTTGCCTTCAGGTCTTCGTGCTCTTGGTTGAGCTTTGTCTCCAGGGTTTTGTGCTCTAAGAAGAGCTTTGGGTGTTCCTGTTCCCCAGGACTTTTTGGACTTTGGCTCGTTCCTGGATTTACTTTTGTTCCGCCTTCAAAATAAAGGATTTTACTTTTCATCATCTCTGCCTCTTGTCATCCTGGGTAACTGCATATTTGGGTCCTAACATCCTCAGAACGTGACAAGCGGTAGATATGATGTTTCACAAGGTGCTGCTAGAATTATGTGAAATCTTACTTCTGATTTTACTATATATATATATATATATATATATATATAACAGAGAATGGGTTCATCCTGTTGGGGTTATTAGGAGCGAACAATTCGTAAGCTTTAACTTACTTTTGGATTCTTCAATAAATTCTGTAAATATGGGAATATTTACTGATTAATTAATTAATTAATTAAGATATTCTTAGATATACGGGGCACCATTCCCTTCAAACGGGGAAAAATTGAATCCAAAACTCTTATCAGTCTTTCTTGAAGTTCGTAGAATCCTCGGAGCAGAGACTTCTCTTCGACACAACAAAGCTACTGGAGACAAAATCTGAATTTTATGACATTTAATTAAACAATTTGTCGAATGAATAAACAATGAAATAAATGAATAATAACCATGTGATATAATAAAAGGGGTGGTGTGTGTGTGCGTGTGTATGTATTCAAAATGGAGTCTTGAATACAAGATGGCTGACCCCTTTGTCTGGCTAAAGTGTGGGTGGCAACTTGCACTTTAACTTCCAAAGCACTTAGAATCAGTAGTAACTTAACCTTAAATCACTCAAAACATTTCAAAGGATCATGAAACAACACAAAATATTAATCACAAATTAATATCTTTTAGTTTCACCACTTGGCCATAGTAGAAAACATTTAAAGATATTCAAACAATGATAAATAAGCAGTTTATTCTTTCAAAATGACCCGACGGACATATTTGGGAGCGAAAGAGAAACTCGTCTGGTAATTTGAAGCAATAGTGCGGTTTTATTGCTTATTCTGGACTATAGAGGAAACGGAAGAAGAAGGAGAGAGAGAAAGAGATGAGTTTCTGATCACCAGAAGAGCGAGGCGTCCCTCACTCTTTGAGTTGACGGTTCTCCGTGTTTCTCCACAGTTTTTGGCGTCGTCCGTCGGTTTGATGGCTTTCTCCGCTGTTTTCGCGTTCTCCGTGAGTTTGACGGAGTTGCGGATTTCCCTTCACGGTTCTGTGTGTTCTCCCTTCAGCAGCTAGCGCAGCGAGCGGTTAGACAGACCTGATGGGCTTGCAGCTTAGCTTTTCCAGCGGTTCCGTGTCCGATCTGCTCCAGCAGTCAGCCTCCCGCTGGCTCACGTTGATCGGAGCGTTCGACAAGCGTGTCCTTACCGGCCAGTTATCCTGGGCAAAAGAACAGAGTCCCTTTGTCTCTGTTGATGATTTATAGCCTTTTTTCGCGGGAAAGCTCCGTGTCTCCCGCACATGCACAGAATGTGTTTCTGGTATTAGGCGGTGACGTCATCACAATGCTTCCGTGTGCAAAGCATCATGGGAAATGAAGTTTCTTGGCGCTGATGTGATTATTTGCTTTTCAGAGCCATTTTAGCACAGTCTTTTGGATAAAATTACTGCATAGTAATTTCCTCATGAGGTCAGACCCTCAACAATCCCACCAAATATTTCCCATGCCGCTGCCTTTTTGTGAATATCTCCATATTCTTTGGTAGAAATATTGTACAGTTCTGGGAAATCCGTCACAGCAATTATCAACCTCTCCTCCATGTTTGCTCAGAGATGTACAGAGCATCCTGTCAACTCATTGGTCAGTGAATGAAACCTCTGTTGATTGGTTGTCGTCCGAGAGACAACGATGAAAAGTTGAAAATATTTCAACTTTCTGGGATTGCGTCTCTGGGTCGCCTGTGTACAACACGTGCACGAGCGCAAAATTGTGTTTTTCGTGTTTTGCTTAGTAGGAGAGTAGGAGAGGAGGGAGAGCCGCGATTATTGCTTTGTCACGCATGTCTCAATGAAAATGAATGGAGGAGAGGCGATGTTGCCTCCCGTGTGTCGAGCCCATTGAGAAGAACTTGTTTCTATAACATTATTTGATGGTTTCATCATTGCTAGACTGCAGCATTAAAGAGGGATTTTTACATCACCACGCTGCAAGTGTCCTGGGATATCCCATGTGACTGAGACATGACGGAAGACAGGTGTGTGTGTGAGTAACTGGATTATGGACAGTGTGAGGTTGTGTATTTGTTACATGTTGAGTATCGGAGGCAGGTTGGCGGTTTACACCAGCCATATGTTAGATCATAACACTGTAATACAAATTCAATTCAATTCAAAAATACTTTATTAATCCCAGAGGGAAACTGATTGAAGCACTTCTAAAGGCACAAATCCACAAATGTTTCCTTTTCTGATTGAAGCTCATTTAAGCACCTTGTTAATTGTCTCCGTGTTGACTGGTGCACCCAACAGCACAAAAGCAGTCTGAAATTTGGGATGCAGAGCATGCGACTATGCTGCCCTTCAGTCATGCACACTTCCTGTGAAACTACCTGACCTACCATGTGTAGAGCTGTTATCATTGTCTATTAAAGACTGACAGTCTAGACAAAGCTGTTCGCTGCCATCTCAATTGGACTGTAGACATTAAATATTTTGTGACTTTTTCAGAATTGTGTCTGGCAGAAAAACGTCCTGTATAATACTTACAGGCTCTGATATGCGACAGCTAACTGTCATGGCAGCTGCTCTTTCATCTAAACGTGTATTTCAAATCCAACAAAGATGCAGAAAAAGACACTAAGAAGTGACAGAAGCAGGGCGATTCTCACTGGGTCGCTGTCACTGCCACAGCTGGAATAGTCCACAGTCAGACTAACATCTGACCAAACACATCACATCTCACTCTGCCTATTTGCCTTGAAAAGGGTTTGTGTCACTGGCCTGAATTCTGCAGATTTATTACAAAACACTGTTATTTTTATTATGTTTGGTCTATTAGTAGACTGATACAATAATTTATAAAGCTAATAAAAAATAAACTATAAAATAATTTTAAAAAGAGCAGATGGGTGTATGGAGGTCAGTAAAAATGTGTTAGTTATTTTCAAATATGTTTTTAGACTTAAAATTATTGTCTCTGTTATAAAAACTTAATTATTTTCTTTTTGATGAATAGAAATGGTTTCACCTTAAAGTAGGACACTCCTGCTTATTGATCAACACATTAATATTAGAAATCCTTCTTAACAGGACCTTGTTTTCTCCTTATAGCAGAATAATTTAACTCTTGATCTCAGTAAAACAACATGTTCACCCTGTCATGTAGAGTGTTGACTACAGCTGCTCTCTTGTTTGAATGATTTGAACGTAAGCAGTGGACTCTAGTGTCACTTCACACACGCACTCCTATGTAGTATGAAGAGGCTGTAATATCCTTATAATTTAGTAAAATTATTATTTCATTTGACTAGATGAAAACAAAGCTGAAGAATGTTCTCCAGCCCAACAGATATTTGAAAGTAGGGATGTCCCGATCAGTTTTTTTTTTTTGCCCTCGAGTCCGAATCATTTGATTTTGAGAATCTGCCGATACCGAGTCCCGATCCGATACTTTTGATACATAAAAAAATAAAGAAAAGGAAGAAACTGTTCCAGAATGTTCCTTATTTTTTATTTAATTACCTTTTATTTTAATTTTTTACAACAGATCACGTCTGTGAGGTAGCTTGAACAATCAAGTCATAAATAACATAAATTCTTCACTTTTGGACTTTATTGCAAATATAAAAAGTCTAATATAAAAACAGATAGCACTTCAACTTAAAATACCTGGCAGGGGTCTATTTTGCCTCGGCCCCCAAAATGCTTAGATACGGCCCTGGGCATGGGACGGAGTTTTGAAGACGATCTGAATTGTATCAACTATATAAATACTACATGCTGATAAATGATTGCTTTATACAGGTACAAACGTGTAGTGGGATAAATCTACCTACATTTTATTTATTTATGAACTTTGTTTTGTTTTCTTGGTTTTTATTTTCCTGTCTTCCTGTCCTGTCTGTCTCTGGCCTCCTTGTCCTGTCTGTCTCTGACCTTCCTGCATCTCCCAGTCCTCCAGAAAAACTCCTGCCTGCTTCCTTCTTTTTCACATCACAAGTAACTTTTTAACCAGCAGATCTAATTGATCTATTGACAGCAAAAAAAGCGGAGTGTGTGCCGTGCTGCCCGGCTGCGCCAGTGACGAGCGCTGCAGCACACGTCATGCTCAAACACAGACAGAACTTACCAGAGAGAAAATGAACGGACACGAATGACTGTGTGTTAATTACATATTTTTGGTGACGCCACTTAGAAACTTAGAAAATGTAACTGTGGTCCTGTGCAGAACGCAGCTGGAGTTCATGAATAATCAGCGGTCTGCCTGCTGCTCTGCTCAAAAGAATCCCTGCTACACTGAGTCCATATAAATAATATAATGTGGGTAGAAACTGGATCTTTTTTGTGCTCCTTCTGGGTGTGTAAGTTAAGGGCATCAGGGGGAGCCTGACAACCTTTAGGGAGAACCAAGTTTCTCTCCTGTAATTTGAACCCAGTATCCGAGTCCAGATAGGAAGTAAAGCCCGAGTACCGATCAGTCTGAAACTGTCACACCCTGTCCTGTCTTCTCCTAGGTTGTAGTCTGTGTCTCCGTTAATTGCTCCCACCTGCCTCTTGTTTCCCAATCACCATAGTATGGCAAGCCAAATGAGCATTTATTCTGATATCAGGATATCAGCCAGAATTGTCATGAACATGTAAGCCATTTCTGTCCACTAGTTAACTAGTTAGACATGTTTGTGTCAACTAGTTAAATATCGAGGGTGAAAATGTGCCCACTAGTTAACTAGTGACAGCAGAAATGCGCACTAGTTAACTAGTGAACACATTTAGGCTTCAGTAGTTAACTAGTTGACACAAAAACTGCTCACTAGTTAACTAGTAAAAGCAGAAATGCATAGCAGTCAGCTACTTGAAGGTATTTGTCTCACTAGTTAACTAGTGAGGGTCAAAATGTGCACACTAGTTAACTTGTGGTAGACATAAATGCGCACTAGTTAACTAGTGAACATTTTTTGGCTTCACTAGTTAACTAGTTGATACATAAATGGCTCAGTAGTTAACTAGTAAAGACCAAAATGCATACCAGTCAGCTAGTTGAAGGTTTTTGTGTCTCACTAGTTAACTAGTGATGGCCAAAATGTGCACACTAGTTAACTTGTGGTAGACATAAATGTGCACTAGTTAACTAGTGAACACATTTTGGCTTCACTAGTTAACTAGTTGTCACATAAATGGCTCACTAGTTAACTAGTAAAGGCCAAAGTGCATACCAGTCAGCTAGTTGAAGGTTTTTTGTGTCTCACTAGTTAACTATTGATGGCCAAAATGTGCACACTAGTTAACTAGTGAAGGCTTAACTCCTAACTAGTTAACTAGTTGGAGTAGGTCAGTGCCACTAGTTAACTAGTGAACCATTAATGGCTCACTAGCTAGCTAGTTGATGGCAGCAGGCTCACTAGTTACCTAGTTGATGCATCCATTGTCCAAACTAGTTAACTAGTGAGGACATAAATGTATACTAGTAAACTAGTTCAAGTCTACATTCACACTAGCTAGCTAGTTGCGCAGAATTCTAATTAGGAGGCGGAGAATTTCTCAAATTAAGACTCTCTATTGGCTCCCTGTGTCAAAATAAAATATGACAACCAATCACAGTGCGGAATTTCGTAAAATCCCACCCCAAACATTTGCATGCGGCACACAAGTTAACATGCTGGCCAGAGGAACCTCAGCTAGTGAACTAGTAGTGGCTTCAGTGTGACACTTACATGTAAACTTGTGAAGGCAGAACTGCTCACTAGTTAACTAGAGAGGGTACAAATGTCCACTAGTTAACTAGTGAGGTGCAAAATAAGTGTCACTAGTTCACTAGTGGGCCCCAAATCGCCCACAAGTTAACTAGTAAGGTGCGGATATGCTCACTAGTTAACTAGTGAGGTGCAGATTTGCTCACTAGTTAACTAGTGCGCCCTAAAGCGCCCACTAGTTAACTAGTAAGGTGCAAAAAAGCATCAATAGTTAACTTGTAAAGTGCAGATATGCTCACTAGTTAACTAGTGGGCCCCAAAATGTCAACAAGTTAACTAGTAGGGTGCGGGTTTGCTCACTAGTTAACTAGTGAGGCACAGATATGCTCACTAGTTAACTAGTGATGTGCGGATTTGCTCACTAGTTAACTAGTGAGGTGCAGATTTGCTCACTAGTTAACTAGTGTGCCCTAAAGCACCCACTAGTTAACTAGTAAGGTGCAAAAAAGCATCACAAGTTAACTTGTAAAGTGCAGATATGCTCACTAGTTAACTAGTGGGCCCCAAAACGCCAACTAGTTAACTAGTAGGGTGCGGATTTGCTCACTAGTTAACTAGTGAGGCACAGATATGCTCACTAGTTAACTAGTGAAGTGTGGATTTGCTTACTAGCTAACTAGTGAGGCGCGGATTTGCTCACTAGTTAACTAGTGAAGCGCGGATTTGCTCACTAGTTAACTAGTGAAGCGCGGATTTGCTCACTAGTTAACTAGTGAGGTGCGGATTTGCTCACTAGTTTACTAGTGAGGTGCAGATATGCTCACTAGTTAACTAGTGAGGTGCAGATATGCTCACTAGTTAACTAGTGCGCACAAGACGCACACTAGTTGCTGTTTTTGGAGCAATCTAGTTTACTTGTTATGCAAAAATGTGTTCTTACTAGTTAACTAGTGACAAATTTACCTTCACTAGTTAACTAGTTGACATCTTTGGCCTTTCTAGTTCACTTGTAATGGGACAGGAAGCACTCACTAGTTAACTAGTGAGCATATCTGCATTATAATTTTTTCTCACTAGCTTATAGAGGGCAAACTGAGCCTTACATGTTAAGTAGTGAACACAAAACACTGTCACTAGTTAACTAGCTGCAGAAAAATGCCCCTAAAACTAGTAAATTTGTGGAATTTGAATAAATACACACTTGGCTGGCATTCTGTGTAACATGTTAACTAGTTCGACCGCTGTACTGCTCACTAGTTAGCTAGTGAGCAAATCCGGCCTTTACATGCAAATGAAGAAATGCAGAACAGCAATGTGATTGGTCCATGTAGGACTGAGAAACAGAGAAAGTATGGCGGACTCTGTTCAGGCTGTTCTAAGAGAAAATTTGATAAACTAAGATCGTTTGAGCACATAAATATGTTTTGACGATATTTGTAGCGAGAAAGTTGTGGTGTATTGCTGTAATCTTTGTTCAGTTAACGTGTGCAGTCTTTAGTTTTCAGTTATTAGTCTGAAAAAGCCTGGAGGCGGAAGGCAGCGGCAGACAGCATGTCTGTTTCTGTTGACAGGAAAGTGCAGAAACTCCGCAGAAATCTCCGTCAGATATATTGTTTCACATTTGTACGGAAGCGACAAGTTCATAATAATAAAAAAGGCTCTATTTTACATACGTTGCTGTAAAGCCTGCCAGCACTCATAGTGTTTTAAAGGTATGAATTTGCGAGGAGATGTAGCACCTAGTGCTGGTGGTCTAGTGACTAACGCGTTCGCCTGCAATGGTGAAGGTCGTGGGTTTGATACTGGATCATACACTTTAGTTTTGTACATTATTTCACTTCTTTTCTTTTGCATAATTTTTGTATTTATGTCAACAAGAAACAAAATACGTAACGGATTAGTGGGCAGAGTTACACACACACACACACACACACACACACACACACACACACACACACAAAACATGTAAACAAGTATTTTATGAGTATGAATCTGATTATTGCCGACAGTCGATATTTAAGCATGTGTGTCCCCCTTCCTCAATCCATCCTCGCAAAATAAAATCATCGGCACAGCACAGCAGGCTTTCTCTTGATCCAGAACTAGCACTTCGAAATTGATCATGTCCGCGGCCATCTGCTGCACAATCAGCTGCTCGCATCGCGGGAAACATTGAAAACAGCTTCATGAACTGAAACACAACAGGGTTAACATCGACAAAAAAATCCACAAATAAATCTAAATAATTAATGCCATTTCCGTCTTTTTCGTTGAAATATACAAATAGCAGATCATAAATCTAGAGCTGAAAAAGCTGTTGCAGGAAGCAGGGTCTGTAGTTATTCATGCACCAATTCATCAATGTGATTATTGATCAAGATCAGGTAAACTGATATTAATGTTGCAACATTTCATTTGATCATCTGAATGATACCATACAACTGAATGACCTGTTGAGTCTCTGCATATTCAGGTATTTACTACGGAAAACAAACAACAGCAGGCAGCAGCAGGACTCCCCATGTTATTTCTCGGGTCGCTGGCCCGCGGTCGTCGGGGCCGCTGCGGTCAGCTCTTAGCCGGGAAGCCCTCGTTCGGCTGCGTGGGCTGCTTCACCGTGGACCAGCTCCCAGCAGCCGCTGGTCGGGAGAAACGCTCTGGCTGCAGCTCCGATCAGACCCTACCAACACCTCGCCACAGACAGCACCGCATTAAAAGCCCACAATTACGACCCGCTCCCCATGTTACAGTTCTCAAGCACTGATGAACACATACATAACCCACAACAGCTATGAAATGTGTGTTATTTACGGCAAAAAGGAGATATTTTTCAAGCCGACGTGCCAATGTTAACCGCAGTTGGCTTGGAAATGTGCTGATTTTATTATTTTTGTCAATTAAAACCCCCCTTGTTTGCTCTTACGTTTTACGAAAACGCAATATTAATTAAAGCACGCTTTAGTGATCAGCATGTAAAGCAAAGAAGAAATGTGAACATTTCAACCCATTTCGAACCATCCAGTAATATGATTTCTTAATACGGTGCAGCGGCAGCATTTAAAAACCAAAATATAGTTTTTACTCTCCAAAAAAAGGAGAAGACAGTCACGGTGCAGCAACCCATTTTAGTCCATTAATCTCCACAATAAATATCCAGACAGAGAATTTCTACGGCCTCGCTGTAAACTCCAATGTCACCCAGGACCAGTCTTAAAGAGACAACGCGCTTAAAGGGAAAGTGTGTAGATTTCTGGCAATAGGGGGTAGTAAATACCAAAGTCACTGCAAACAAGCTGTATTTTTTGTTCAAGTGAGGACCTTACTAACTAATGCTCATAAAGCCAACAAAACCCTCTGGACTCTAGCTGTAACTCTCAAATTAGGATATGAGATTAATGACTCAGGTTCACGCTCCAATACATTAATTGTTTGAGAAATGCATCTTTTTATGTTGAGTGCCATCCGCCAAATAACACACGAGAAAAGGAAGAAGAAGAGTGTTGTTGCACAGTTTTCAAAGGAGTCAAAAACCACCAGCAAAACCATAAATACAGCTAAATAAACATAGAATCCAACATGGCGTCCTCCAGAGAGTCAGACCCTCGCCTGTGTATTTTATTACTATGAAGGGTACATGAACTGATTAGGAACACAATGTCATAGGGTCAAAGGTCAAGGTTGTGTGAGGTCATATATATATCAAAAATTGCCTGAACGGGTTGAATGATTTTGACCAAATCAGAGGTGATAGCTCCCTATCAAAGGTAGATAAACTGATCAGGTCACAACCTCATAGGGTCAAAGGTAAAGGTCGTGTGAGGCCGTATATATGAAAAATTGGTTTTTGTGTGCAATATCTTCTGAACAGGTTGAAATACTTTGACCAAATCGCAGGTGAGAACTCCCTATCTAAGGTAAATAAACTCATGAGGTACAAAACCTCATAGGGTCAAAGGTCAAGGTTGTGTGAGGCCGTATATATGAAAATTTGGCTTTTGTGTGCAATATCTCCTGAACGGGTTGAAGGATTTTGACAAAATCAGAGGTCATAACTCCCTATCAAAGGTAAATAAACTCATCACATACACAAGCTCATAGGGTCAGAGGTCAGTGTCATGAGAGGTAATATATATGACCAGTCAGGCATATCCCGCGACGCTCTGCATCGATTTGCAGGGCTTTCTTGTTTCTACAGAGTTTATGTAGGGTGCTGCTGGTTTGGGGTGTTATGTCAGCAGGCAGAGTTTAGGAGTCTGACAGCTGTGGGGAAGAAACTGTTTCGGGACCTGGTAGTCTTAGTCCATAGGCTCCTGTAGCGCTTCCCAGAGGGCAGGAGGGTGAAGAGTCCATTCGATGGGTGACTGGAGTCTGATGGTTTTCCCTGCCCTTTTCAGACACCAAGAAAAAAAGAGAGTAACTTTATTTTGTTTGTGTGATTTTATTTTGTTGTGTGACTACTGGTTGCAGTTCCCTGTTCAATTGATTGCTGTTCCCTGTTAAATTTAAAAAAGAAAAAAGTCTAAAGTTTTGTTTTGACTGGAGAGAACTAAAAAAGGTTACACTGTCTTCTGGTACTAGCTCAAAATAACAAGTGGTGCTCACTGCAGAACCACAAAGGTGGAGCTGCACCAGAAGGTGGAGCTGCACCAGAGTCAGCCCCACCCATTCCATCAGAGTCAGTCCAATTCCTTCCAGTTGTCAGACTTGATAGCATTCTGGAACCAAAGAGGGTGTTGTAGCTAAAAAATGCGAGATTGAGGACGGAGTTGATAAGTTAATTGAACAGTTTTTGTAAAGGTTCCATATAAATAAAAATCTAACTTTTGGAACTTTTAATCATGTTATATTGTCATTTCCTCATAAGAAACACGCCAAAGCCATTTTTAGCCTCATTCATGCATTTTCCTCCCATCTCAGCTTCAATTTGGTCTCCTCCCCCGAAGCGGGTCTGGTCTTGGTTCTCAAATCTGGATATTCTGTGAATTTTCTGACAAATTATTTCTGAAATGACTTCTACTGAGACACCGCCAATAAACCATACATCCCATCTCAGAGATACACTGGGCAGCACAATTACATGTAACGCCACTTGATTTATAACAGATGTGGTGGTGTAGTGGTTATGGAGTCAGGTTGACATGCTGTTTCGCCTCCCAGTAGTGTAAGTTTTAGGTAGTTTACAACCTCTGTGCCGGCTTGTTCACATACACGAGAGACACGAGCGTTCCTTTTACTGATGTTTAATGCGGTCTTGCATCTTCTTACTCTTTACACCACATGAACACCGTAGAACTAATGAAAAAGCATAAATCATGTACAAATTAACAAGTTAGTTGCCTTAAGTTGGCTAACATACAGAATTTGTAAATAAAGAATAAACATACCACTTTGGCCTGCTAGTAGACAAACCGGTAGACTTGAAAACACTTTACCTTCTTCTCTAATGTTCTTAACTGGCACACATTTGTCCATGCGCAGCAATAAAATCTCCGAAGCTTCGAGATACAGGAAGTGACGTCACAGCGCTCTTAAACATGCCTTATCAAAATAAACCAATTCAAAATTACTCAAATATCAAAAAGTATTAATTCTGTGCACCTGTAAATGCTACAAAATGTATTGAAAAACATGAAAAATAATACTTTCAATAAACATGTTAAATAAACTTACTAGGGCAATCACAAAATCACAGTGCCATCTTGTGGTGAAACTTTGAACAAAAAAGTTACTTAAACTGCATTTACACTCCCACCATCACACTGCAACTAGCATGGGTGATTCTAAATATGAATAAACAAGATAATGAACTTAGCAATATTACAAAATAGACATTACTTATGAGCCCTTACTCTGCTTCAAGCAAAAGTACAGTCTTGTGTATAGGTCTTTCTAAAACGGTCTTAGCTGAATGTTTTCCTTTGTTGTTCCGAGTAGTGTCACCGATGAGAAGTTTCACCTTTCTGACTCTGCCGTCAGCTCCTGGGGTGACTTCTACTACTCTGGCAAGTTTCCATTGGTTCCTTGGAACACAATCCTCTTGTAGCAGAACAATGTCATTTATCTGTGTGTTTCTGCGGTTCTTATTCCACTTTCTTCTCTGCTGCAGGTTTAACAGGTACTCCTTTCTCCATCTGGTCCAAAATACATTAGCCAAATACTGCACTCTTTTCCACCTTTTCTGCAGATAAAGATCTTCTTTGACAAATTCGCCAGATGGTGGTGAGATCACTTCTGACTTCATGGTCAAAATATGGTTTGGCGTCAGCGGCTCTGGCCCTACAGGGTCGTTGATACACTCCACAGTTAATGGTCGACTATTTACAATTGCCATGGCTTCATACATAAAAGTTCTTAATGATGAAGTATCTAATCTTGAGGCAGACTGGTCGAGAATGGATCTTAGAACATTCCTTATAGTACGGATCTGTCTCTCCCAGACTCCGCCCATATGACTAGCAGCAGGTGGGTTGAAAACAAAAGTAATGCCCAGCTCTTTAACCTTCTCTTGAGTTGCTTGCGGGAACAGTTCGTTTCTTGCACCAACGAAATTAGTGCCTTGATCGCAATGTAATTGACTGATCTTGCCACGTATTGCGATGAAACAACGAAGTGCATTGAGAAAACAGTCTGTACTGAGGTCAACCAGGACTTCTATATGGATAGCTCTTGAGCACATGCATGTAAACAACAGTCCATATCTCTTTAATTCTTTCCTCCCTTCCTTTACACAGAATGGGCCGAAGCAGTCCATACCGCTGTATGTAAATGGAGGGGTGGCTTCCAGTCTTTCAGATGGCAAATCGTTCATCCGTTGATCTTGATTGCATTTCCTGTATTTCCTGCATTTAACACATTTGTATATGAACGATGACACTTCTGTACTGCAGCCAATAATCCATATGCCATTAGCACGTATTTCATTGACTGTCATCCCTCGACCTTGATGATGTATCTTCTCATGGAAGTGTTTGATGAGAAGCTGTGAAACATGATGCTCTTTTGGCTGGATGGAGTGACGCTTGTGTTAGTCTTCCTCCCACCCTCAGGATATTGTGTTTGTCAAGGAATGGACTTAACTGGTGTAACTTGGAGATTGATGCCTTGACTTCTTCCTTTTCTTTGAGCGACTTGATTTCTGTGCCAAATGATTCACTTTGGATGGTGCGTAAAATGAACTCCTCTGCATCCTTTCTTTCATCTAGCGTTGTGCTTTCCTTGGGCATTTCATTTAAGTTTTTTGCATACTTTACACGTCGCCGTAGTCTTGCTATTGCTTTGACAGCTCTTGTCCAATCTGAAAACTTGTGCAGTCGCTCTGAGAAAGCTTTATCTTCTTTTGTCTTCACTGTGAAAACTTGTGCAACCTTGAGTTCTGGGTCTTCCGTACTGATCTCGTTCACTTCGATTTCTTGTTTTGGTAGTTCCTTATCCCATAAGAAGCTCGGTACTGTGAACCAATTGGAGTCTACAAGTTCCTTTGTCATGACTCCACGTGATGCGTGATCAGCAGGATTTTGTTGAGAGGCAACGTATTGCCATTGACTTGGTTCTGTACTTGACTTGATTCTCTGTACTCTGTTGGCAACAAATACATGGAATCGTTTTGCGTCATTGTTTATATAGCCAAGAACGACCTTGGAATCAGTCCAGTAGTACTGCTGAAGATCTTGGATTTCTAACTCGTTCTTTAGAAAGTTAGCAGTTTTTGCAGCTACTGCAGCCGCTGAAAGCTCCAATCTTGGGATGGTAACCACTTTAGTAGGAGCTACTCTGGCTTTCCCCATCACAAGGGTGCATTGCACGTTTCCAGATTTGGTCACAGTTCTTAAGTATGAGCACACCCCATAACTGTGTTCACTGGCATCAGCAAAACTGTGCAACTCATACTTCAGATCTTGGTTGAATGTTGGTGGTACATAACAACGTGGTATCTTTATGGAAGACAAGTTCTGAAGGTCCCTGAGCCAAGCTTCCCATTGAGGTTTGAGATCTTCTGGAAGTGGCTCATCCCAACCCAGTTTTTTCTGACACATTCTTTGAAGGATTCTTTTGCCAACTAGAATGAATGGAGCAACAAATCCAAGTGGGTCAAATATTGAAGCCACTGTGGAGAGCACTCCTCTTCTAGTGAAGGGGTTGTCCTTTACAACAACTCTAAAGCAAAATGTGTCTGAGGTTACACACCAATGGACCCCTAAAGCCCTTTCCATCTTTGGCTCACCAAGAGCTAGGTCCAAATCAGTTGCTCCAGCTGCACATTCTTTCTTTGGGATAGTGGCAATCACTGTTTTGCTGTTGCTGATGAACTTATGTAGGTGGAGCTTTCCTGTGTTACAGAGTTCTCTGGCTTCTTTCACAAGCAGAATTGCTTCTTGCTCTGAGTCCACGCTGGCCAACCCATCATCCACGTAGAAGTTGCGTTGTACAAACTTCACAGCAGCTTCACTAAACTTGCCTTCACCTTGAGCAGCTAGGTGCTTAAATCCAAAGTTCGCGCATCCAGGCGAGGATGCTGCACCGAATAAGTGCACTCTCATACGAAAAACTGATGGTGGCTTATCCAGATTGCCATCCTCCCACCATAAGAATCGAAGATAATCTTGATCTTCTGGGGCGACTTGAAACTGATGAAACATACGCTCAACGTCGCAGATAATAGCCACATGCCCTTTCCTGAAACGACACAAAACTCCAACAAGGGTATTTGTGAGATCTGGGCCTGATAGAAGGTGTTCGTTTAGAGAGGTATTCTGAAACTTAGCTGAGCAATCAAAGACAACACGTATCTTATTTGGCTTTTGTGGATGATAGATGCCATGGTGAGGTATATACCATGCTGGTTGGTTTTTTAATTCAGCCTCTGGTACTTTCTCAGCATCACCTCTTATTATGATGTCATGCATGAATGCCACATAATCTTTGAAGTAGTGCTCGTCTTTCCTCAGGCGCCTTTCCAGGCACTTTAGTCTCAGTTCTGCACAAAGTTTGTTGTTGGGCAGTTTGGGTTTTTCTTGCTTGAAGGGTAGCGGCATTTCAAAATGACCATTTTGCTTTAGTTTTATACCGTCTTTCATTTTAGTCAGAAACAATAAATCTTCTTGTGACACTGGCTCTTTCTCAACACTTCTTTCAACAAAGTCCATCTCCAGCACTTTAATTATGTCAGCTGGATTGATCACTTCTTTGACTTTGTTTCTGCTTACAAAGTGGACTTCAGTTTTGAGCTTATGAGTGAGTTCTACTGCTGGCAGGACTTGTTTAACAATAACATGATGACTTACTCCTATTTCATCTTCATAATCATTCTCAGAGTTACTATAACCAATGATGCTCCAACCAAGCAGGGATTTCTGTGCAAATGGCTGGTCTCTTTTGCTACTAATCACCTCCAGAGGGAGTAAAGCTTGAGGACAGTTATATCCAATCAGCAATCCGACTTCACAGTCGAGCTTAGGAGCCATTTCTTCTGATAGATGTGAAAGATGGGGCCAACTCTCTGCGGTAGTGTTTGTGGGAATGTGTGACCTATTGGCAGGAATATAGCTTCTGGTGTAAGTTGTTGGCAGCTTGATTCTGACTTCAGAGTTCATTCCTCTTACTTGTAAGTCCTTTAACTTGTGACTTGACACAATCCTTGTTTTGGAGGTCATAGTGGAAATCTTGAGTTGGACAGGTTCAAATTTTGTATTCAGCGATTCAGCTGTGTTCTTCAGGATGAAAGTTGTATCACTTTGAGTGTCGAGCAAAGCATACACAAGCCTTTCTTTCTCTGGTTCATCCACGGTCGATACATAAACTGGGATAACTGAGGAAGTACAACCCTTTGATTTTTGTTGTAATACTCTGTTGGATGTGACTTGCTGAGATTCTTGCTCTTGTGCTTCAGACACCTTTTCTGTCTCCTGATTGTGGTTTGTTGGTTGTTGTTTATTCTTTGCTCTTTTCTCTTTATCCCCCTTTTCCCTGTCTTGATGTAGACAACTTGGGTGAGGTTTCTGACATCTGTCGCACACACTTCTAGACTTACAGTTCTTAGAGTTATGACCATACTTGAGGCAACCAAAGCACAGGTTTTCAGCCTTCACAAACTTAACTCTTTCTTCAACTGATATTTCCATCATCTTTCGACATTTATGTAGTGTGTGACCAGGTTTCTTACAAAAGAGACATGTAACAAATGTCTTTTCATTTGAGCTTGTGTTAAGAGTTTTAGCACTCAGGGTACCACTTCTTCTTGATTTGTCTTTGTATGGATGCTTGTTATCTAATTCAGTTGGCTTTATTGCCTGTAGTGAGGTAATCGGGTTGCATGCAATTCTTGCTTCTTTATTTAAAAATTTAACAAAATGACTGAAGTCAGGAAACATTTTGTGTTCATCTTGGAACTCTGTAACTTTCCTGTTCCAACGTGCACTTAACCAATCAGGTAACTTTGCTGCTATTCTCTGATTTTCCACACAGTCATTTAAAACTTGTAAACCTTGGACGTATGGAATGGCTGATTCAACACTTGTTAAGAAATCAGCAAACTCACGTAAATCTTTACAGTCCTTGGCTGTGATTTTAGGCCATGATTGAATCTTGTCACGATAAGACTTGCCAATCACAAAAGGATCTCCAAATCTGTCTTCGAGCATTTCCCAAGCAGCACAATATGCTGTATCTGTTCCAGCTAGAAAGTGACCTTCGATAGCCTTCTTAGCTGAACCTCCAACGTACTTTCTCAAGAAGAAAAGCTTTTCTTGTGTTGGCAGATTTTTGCGATCAACCAATGTTTGAAAAGACAGCTTCCAGTCATTATACTGCAGCGGGTCACCTGTGAAGACTGCAGGTTCAGGCACTGGAAGTCTATTGGCTGTGATTGCTTCAGCAAGTGTCTTTACAAGATCAATGGAGGCTGCTTCACATGCAATTGGAATTTCTGTTTTCTGGACAAATCGTTGATTTGCAGGATCTTTAACTTGAGAAGGAATGAATGGCTTTGAGTGAACATTCAGAAAGCGTGATGGTAGAAGGGAGCTATCTTGTTTGACTTGTAAATGTACACTAGTAGGCGGTTCTTCACCCTCATTTTTTAGGCTTTCAGCGTACACTTTTAATCTTGCTTGTGCTGCATTGTGCTTTTGCAGCTCTTTCAATAGTTCCACTTCTTTTCTTTTCTCTTCCAATTTTGTCTTTATTGTAGTGCTCTCTGTTAGAAATTGGGCTCTTTTCTTTGCATCCTCAACTTCAAGTTCTCTGATTTCTTCCTCACATTGATGTTGTGTTTTCATTATTTTAATTACCTCTTCTGTTGCTGCCACTTCAGCTGCAGCTTCCTGTCTTTGTTGCAGTGAAACTAGAGATGACTGCCTGGACATTTCAGAGATGGACTTTGACTTAAATGTGATCCTTGAGCTGATGCTGGATGTACTGCTTTCAAACACAGATTCAGAATCTGGCCAAGGAATACTATCTGGATCCCCATTTTCCTCCAAAAGGCACTTTGCCTTTGCTCTGGCAGCTTCACTGACATCACAACAAACATCACATCTTCTCCGTATTTCTACATCAGGACTTTCAATCCTTCTAATATCATCATATGTGTTGCAGATATCAGTCATAATGGCGTCTATGGCACTCACAGCTTCAGGTATTAAATCAATATCTTCATTTTTCACCATTCTCTTAAAAGAGTTTATGTGATATTTCCATTTCTTATAGAATCGCTGAAAATCCTTGGTCAAACCATGTAACTTTGCATCTTCCAAAGATTTTCCCTTTTCAGTGAGTGTGCGTGTGCGCTGGCTTCTGCGTGGGTTTTCTGATTGTGAATTAATAGATATTGAGGACTGTTGAGCTTCCTCTCCATTTGGCTGTTCTTCTGTATCCACTTGCCTTTCATCATCTTGTGTTTTAAGCTCAGCACAACTTACAGTGGGCTTACTTTCATCTGCCATTTTGTTTTGATATCACTTTTATGAACTTATTTCAATTTTGGCCATGTACCTTTAATCTTAATTGATGCAAACTGCTATTTCTTTTGATGGAGAAGCCACATTCAGTGCAACAATCCACAAGCGCTTGCGCTACTTTCAAGACACAAACTTGAGTGCTTGCTTATTTAGCTTCTGCTTGTTAGCTTGTTTCATGTGTTTGTCCAAACACGTGATACTTCCCTTAGCACGTTGGTAGCATCCCTTGCTAATAGCTTGCTTCCAACCGTCTCCTCCGAGGCAGTGTAGTGTTCTACTGTGCCGGCTTGTTCACATACACGAGAGACACGAGCGTTCCTTTTACTGATGTTTAATGCGGTCTTGCATCTTCTTACTCTTTACACCACATGAACACCGTAGAACTAATGAAAAAGCATAAATCATGTACAAATTAACAAGTTAGTTGCCTTAAGTTGGCTAACATACAGAATTTGTAAATAAAGAATAAACATACCACTTTGGCCTGCTAGTAGACAAACCGGTAGACTTGAAAACACTTTACCTTCTTCTCTAATGTTCTTAACTGGCACACATTTGTCCATGCGCAGCAATAAAATCTCCGAAGCTTCGAGATACAGGAAGTGACGTCACAGCGCTCTTAAACATGCCTTATCAAAATAAACCAATTCAAAATTACTCAAATATCAAAAAGTATTAATTCTGTGCACCTGTAAATGCTACAAAATGTATTGAAAAACATGAAAAATAATACTTTCAATAAACATGTTAAATAAACTTACTAGGGCAATCACAAAATCACAGTGCCATCTTGTGGTGAAACTTTGAACTAAAAAGTTACTTAAACTGCATTTACAACCTCTTTTCTTCATTTCTAGCTACACTTGCCAGTACTATGTTTACAACAATTTACTGGTATACCGTTTAACATATAATGTGTTTATTTATTTATTTATTTGTTTATTTAGCCAGTGTGAGTCCATTTGTGAGCAGAGTTTCAACTAAAATGCTGTTTAGGAACGACCAAATTCAAAGAACTTTTAGCGACATAAATATTTCGCTGAAAAGAAACATTACAACTAAAATATAAACAAATTGAATGTGGCTAAATAGACTGCTGATGACCCCACCGAGAATCGAACCAGCATCAGCTGAGGGGAAAGCAAAAACCAACTCAGACGATTTTACCACTAGACTACCAGAGGCCATTCAATAGACTGAAGTGCTGTTGTAGACCACTTTTATTAGACCAGCTGTAGGCAGATATTCGCTAAAAGAAACCTTTTCATTTCGAGATATATTCAGTCTTTGTCATGTAGCAAGTTATATTTATCTTGTTTAAATGGAGTATAGAACATAGCATTAACGACTGTAAACTAGTAACAGCCGTAATTCATGTGGGTCAGGTCAGTTTGCGATAAAGTTGAAAACAAAAACGGAAGTCAGTGGGCTAGGCTGAGTTTGCGTGAATGGGCGGGGTGCAGCTCCGCCTTTGTGGTTTTGCAGCCAGCACCCTCTCCAAAATAACCACAGTTTTTTCCCTCAGTGTCATTTGATCTATTTCTTGGGAAGATGGGTGGATGGATGGATGGAGATATATATATATATATATATATATATATATATATATATATATATATATATATATATATATATATATATATATATATAAAATTATTTTTAATACAGCCTTTTTCAATACCAAACTTTCAATACCAAACAAAAATGAACTACAATAAAATTACTGGCACACTAAATTCCAATTCTCCTCAATGGGACTTGAACTCGCCAACTGATCTCCCTTACACGACACCAAACGAGGTGCTTTACTTGATTTGGGAGGGGGGAATAAAAGCAGTAAAACAATAAAACTTTGAACATTACAACACAAAGAGAAAATAAATAATGTTACAGCCATTGCGGAATGCCATCTGCGGGATTCGAACCCGCCGCAACGACCAACCAGTAGGTGTCAAACCATGACTAATGAGTGCAAGCCTTGGCGCTCAGGGACACCCATCAGTATGTGATTGTGAGGCCACAGCACATACGTTTTAGACTGGGTGGGATTCTTATACCCAACAGGAGTCTTCTGCCCGCCTTCTCATTAGAATATGCATAATTTGTGTTTCAGGCACTAGTTAACTAGTGAGCTGCTGCACTGCCACACATGTAAACTGGTGAAATTTCAATTGTTCCACTAGTTAACTAGTGGACAAAAATGGTCAGCTTGTATGTGTTTTTAGATGCAACTAGTTAACTAGTGAGCAAATCCGCACCTCACTAGTTAACTAGTGAGGTGCAGATATGCTCACTAGTTAACTAGTGAGGTACTAGTGAGGTGCAGATATGCTCACTAGTTAACTAGTGAGCATATCTGCACCTCACTAGTTAACTAGTGAGCAAATCTGCACCTCACTAGTTAACTAGTGAGCAAATCCGCACCTCACTAGTTAACTAGTGAGCAAATCTGCACCTCACTAGTAAACTAGTGAGCAAATCCGCACCTCACCAGTTAACTAGTGAGCAAATCCGCACCTCACTAGTTAACTAGTGAGCATATCTGCGCCTCACTAGTTAACTAGTAAGCAAATCCGCACGTCACTAGTTAACTAGTGAGCATATCTGCGCCTCACTAGTTAACTAGTGAGCAAATCCGCACCCTACTAGTTAACTAGTTGGCGTTTTGGGGCCCACTAGTTAACTAGTGAGCATATCTGCACCTTACTAGTTAACTAGTGATGCTTTTTTGCACCTTACTAGTTAACTAGTGGGCGCTTAAGGGTGCACTAGTTAACTAGTGAGCAAATCTGCACCTCACTAGTTAACTAGTGAGCATATCCACACCTTACTAGTTAACTTGTGGGCGTTTTGGGGCCCACTAGTGAACTAGTGACACTTATTTTGCACCTCACTAGTTAACTAGTGGACATTTGTACCCTCTCTAGTTAACTAGTGAGCAGTTCCGCCTTCACAAGTTTACATGTAAGTGTCACACTGAAGCCACTACTAGTTTACTAGCTGAGGTTCCTCTGGCCAGCATGTTAACTTGTGTGCCGCATGCAAATGTTTGGGGTGGGATTTTGCAAAATTCCGCACTGTGATTGGTTGTCATATTTTATTTTAACATAGTGAGCCAATAGAAAGCCTCAATTTGAGAAATTCTCTGCCTCGTAATTAGAATTCTGTGCAACTAGCTAGCTAGTGTGAATGTAGGCTTGAACTAGTTTACTAGTATACATTTATGTCCTCACTAGTTAACTAGTTTGGACAATGGATGCATCAACTAGGTAACTAGTGAGCCTGCTACAATCAACTAGCTAGCTAGTGAGTCATTAATGGTTCACTAGTTAACTAGTGGCACTGCCCTACTCCAACTACTTAACTAGTTAGGAGTTTTGCCTTCACTAGTGAACATGTGGACACTTTGAACTGTCACTAGTTAACTAGTGAGACACAAAAACCTTCAACTAGCTGACTGGTATGCATTTTAGCCCTTACTAGTTAACTAGTGAGCCATTTTTGTGTCACCTAGTTAACTAGGAAGCCAAAATGTGTTCACTAGTCAACTAGTGGGCATTTCTTCTGTCACTAGTTAACTGGTGTGCACATTTTGGCCATCACTAGTTAACTAGTGAGACACAAAAACCTTCAACTAGCTGACTGGTATGCATTTTGGCCTTTACTAGTTAACTAGTGAGCCATTTTGTGTCACCTAGTTAACTAGTGAAGCCAAAATGTGTTCACTAGTTAACTAGTGAACATTTCCGTCTCCCACTAGTTAACTGGTGGGCTCATTTTGACCCTGACTAGTTAACTAGTGAGACACAAATACCTTCAACTAGCTGACTGGTATGCATTTTGGCCTTTACTAGTTAACTAATGAGCCATTTTTGTGTCAACTAGTTAACTAGTGAAGGTCAAAATGTGTTCACTAGTTAACTAGCGTGTACAGTTTGACCCTCACTAGTTAACTAGTTGACCTGTTGACAAGATATCAGAATTAATGCTCAAGCGGCTGGCCAAATTGGGCAAAGTTAACAAGTGGGATTTTTACATTCAGTAGTCAGCTAGTACGAGTTTTTGTACCTTACTAGTTGACTAGTAAAAACTAAATGTGTTTTAACTAGTTAACTAGTGGACATTGATCTGTCCACTAGTTAACTAGTGAACACACTGAGCAATACTAGTTAACTAGTAAGATATGAAACATTTTAACTAGTTAACTAGAGAGAATTTAGGCCTTACTAGTTAACTAGTTGACATTTAGGCTGTCACTATTTAACTAGTTGACACAAACATGGCTAACTAGTTAACTAGTGGACAGAAATGGCTTACATGTTCATGACAATTCTGGCTGATATTCTGATATCAGAATAAATGCTCATTTGGCTTGCCATACCATAGCTCCCGTTCCTCATGTATTTAAACCCCTGCTGTTCTGTGTTACTTGTGGTGTCATTGTTCCAGTGTCAGCGTGCGTCTTTACTTAATAAACCTGTGGAATTCATCCTACCTGTCTGCCTGCTTCCTCCCCGGTATGGATCCTCGCCTTTGCTCCGCTTCACTCCGTGCACGTCGTGACAGAAACCACGTGATCGGGGCCGATTTCCGATCATGTGACCGGATCAAGACATCCCTACTTGAAAGCATTTGTTTCAAACTTCAATTTTAACATTGATCAAACTGTTTGTTATTCTGCCATAAATAAATACAAAATACACTGAGTTAAAGGCCCCGTGTGTGAAATCCATTGAATTCATGATAAAAAAATGCGACTCTTTAGCACCGTGCAGTTCAGAGAAAGTATTGCAGCTACGGTGGCTCACTCATGAGTTTCCAATCTCTTTAGCCTAACCCACACTGGTTTTTGTTTCTACTTGTCGTTCCTCTCAAACATGGTTAACGGGACATTTAGAACGAGAAACTGGGTTAAGGTTAGGGCAGGGGTGAGGAAAAGGTTAAATTGCTAGAGGTTAGATGTTATATGTAGGTGAAATCTCTGTTTTACCGCAAGCATCAGAAAGTCTCCCGATGCGCTGGGGCACCCAACATTATATATATATATATATATATATATATATATATATATATATATATATATATATATATATATATATATATATATATATATGTATATATTTATAAAACCACGGGCACCACCAATGTCTCTCCAGGCTTTCTCACATTCTTCTTTGAGGCGCTGGTACTTCTCTAGTTTCCTGTGTTCTTTTTTCCTGATATTGCCATCACTTGGTATCGCCACATCAACCACAATGGCTGTTTTCTGTTTGTCCACCACTACAATGTCAGATTGGTTTGCCATCATCATTTTTGTCAATCTCTTTGCATAGGCTATACCTTGGGTCTTTTCTGGTGTGGTAGATGCACACACACACACACACACATTCTCCTATTTGTTACCTTCTTAGGACTCCTGAGAAAAACATACCTTCTAAGGGCCAAATTGTCTATATAATTTATAAAGATAAAAAAATTGCATTTCTTAACGTGAAAAAAGGAGAAAAAATTTGCATTACTCAGAAATCAAAAGAATCTATTTTTAACCCTTTGATGCATGAATAATGAAATCTTCAACCACGATTTTTTAAACAATTTTTTTCATTCATATTTAGGTGTGAATGAAACAAATTTCAACAAATATCTTTTGTAAAATTTTGTTAATTTACAAATAGTTTATTACATGTCCAACTCAGGGGACAGTGTGCGTTCTGAACATGAAATGTGTTGGCTTGACTTGCTGAAGCACAAATGGAGGGGCTCACATGCAATAAAGTCTTCAACAGCTGTGCTTAATAGCAAAAATAAATAAATAACAATTTTGAGTACCTGTCCACTGTAGTGACCATTATGCATCAAAGGGTTAATATTTTCAATTTTCTGTTATTTTAATATGCTTGACAATTTTGTTTTTCATCTGACAATATTAGAACATGTCAATAATGTCTGAGATGTTTTTACAAACAATGTATACTAAATACTCCTGGACATGGTATGAATTACACAGAGGCTTGTGGGGGAGCCCAGTTATAGGGGTGGGGGTGTTCCGTTTTGTCTTGGCCCCCAAAATGCCTTGGAACGGCTCTGGGTGTGTAACAGAGTTTTGAAGGTGATCTGAATTGTATCAAATGTATAAATATTACATGTGTATAACTTATTGTTTCATACAGGTAAAAAGATCTAGTGGAGATAAATCTACCTACATTTTACTTTCAAACACTATTCTTTGTTTTCTTGTTTTTATTTAACTATTTTCCTTTCCTGTCTGTCTCTCATCTTCCTGCATCTCCTCTAAACTCTCCAGAAAAACTGCCACTTGGATTTTTACTTTTTTACCTCATCAGTTACTTTTGAGCAGATCAAAGAGAGCTTCTGACCGCAAAGTGGAGCACACGTGTCGATGCTGTATCAGTGAGGTGAAATCAGCGCAGCACATGATGAGCGAGTGTGTCAGGCACGATTAAAAGACAGTACCAGAGGATATAAACGGACATGAACGGCCATGTGTTATTTATAGTTTTTTGGTTGCGCCACTTTGAGAATGGACCTTGCGCAGAACGCAGCTGCCTGGAGTACACCAAACGCTCCCCCATAATTTGACGCCCTGGACAGAGAGTGAAAAGTGGACATGAACGGCCTCCTGGTTTGATGCCAGCTCCGGCGTACTCCACGCAGTTTATGGAAGATTTAAACACAAAACAAGACACTGTCTTAAATGCGAGACAGAGCCTGGTCATGTACTTTCCAGGCCAGCGCATGTTGGCACGGAGAGCACGCGGGGTGTTGGGTGGTGGTGGTGGGGGTGCGTTCAAAAGTTGTGTTGCTACGCCATTGATTGGCCCAATCCCACCTGGCGCCGCCCATGGACGGTGCAGAAGAGTTGGCACTCTGTCTGAATCACTGTGGCACAGCTCCGTGAATGGCTGAGCAGAGCATGCTTTTGTCAAGGCTTCTCGTTAGGTGCTATTTCAGCCAAATTTCTTAAATCACTCACTCCAGCATGCACTCTTCTGCACCCATTGGCCATGGCTTCACTGGATTGCGTCTGTGACATGTGACAGACTTGCTCCGTGCTCCCGCAGCCATTACACTTTTCACCTCGCGCACCCCCTAGTGGCAGCTTGTGCACCCTCAGGGGTGCGCGCACCACACTTAGGGAATCCCTGCTCTAAATAATAGTCTGCCATTGCCAAACTGCGAAAATTGGGTGCTTTGGGGGGCTATATCTCCGGAACCACAAAAAACTTTGCCACCAAACCACCTCAGGTGGCTTTGTGATTGGTCCCCGAACCACATACTCAAAGATGGTGCCGCTGGCACGAGCAGAAATGATTTTTTCCACTTTGTATCAGATGGACACAGGTACTCTTTAGCGCGTCGTTTCCCAGTCTCTATTTGTTGGCCAAAATCAGACATGACAGTTTTTTTATTTTTTTGATTTTGACAACGGATTTCGATTGCTTGGCCCCACAGGGACGACACCCTCCAGAAACGGGACAGATCGGGCGTTCCGTTGAGGAGTTGTGGCCAAAAAGAGAATGACCTCTGGCACCCTAGGGTTCAAAACTACACCAGAACGACAAGCTACGGCTACCAAACCGCCTGGGCTAGCTCGGGGTGATGGCGGCATGCCGAATCGGTGTTTGTTTGGTGAATATCAGCTGAAAAATGCCACATTGGAGGCCACATGGTAAGAGCTTGCCCTCTGGGCCCAAACGGACCCGTAAAACATTCCGACCAGCACAAATTCGACGTATGTGGGCCGGGCCATCACCGGGATGCACCAAAATAAATGTTATGCGCCTCGGACCAACGCGGGCCGAATGACGGCCAAAAAGGGGCTGAAATCTAGGTCAGGCTTTGTTTTGGGCCAAGGGTTTTGGTTGTTGCTTTTAAATTATTCCTGAATGTGTTCTACTAAAGTAAACATTCCTGCTATTTGCTTTCACCGTTTTGATTTGCACATCCATTCCTGAATTCCTTATGGCTCCTAACCTTCTGACAACAGTCCATTGTTTGTATGCTATGGTTCCTCCTTGGTCAGCCTCCACACCACTCATGAAAAAAAAAAATCACCATACTCACCATTGCTACAATTTCTCCAAATTTGTCTGCCAGTCCAACTTCCAACGCTCACTAAATCAACCTGCAGAGAAAAGGCAGGACCATCGTTCCAACAAACCACACATCCCAAGCCAATCTCAGTTCACCGATTCCAACTGATCTCCTCCAAATCATTTTCACTCCAACTTGCACGACTTTTTACTCCATTCTCAAGATTAATTAACATCTAACCGCTTGTCTGTTTTCTCCTCCAGGCCAGCATTCCTGTCCAGATCTGCTGCTTTCACATTTCTCCCTCTGCCTCTCTCCATGCTTAAAATAAACATTTTAAAACTGATTGCTGTCTGGGTTGTTGCCATATTAAGCTTCTGAAAACAAATTGACAGGTAGTTGTTCTAATTTTATGAGATTCACCAAGGATTTGGGATTACAGTGATGTTAACACAGCACAAAAAAAAACCTATATTATATTTGTGAGAAGTTCTATGCTTTTCAGTTTTTTAGTCTGTTAATGATTTTCGTTGGGACTTAGTTTGCCTTCTTTACTTGTATTTATTTTTCAGTTTTACAGTACCCATATGAACAGTTTTTAAAAGTGTTTAAAACTGAATTTGATTTGACCACACGGGAGCTATGACCCCTACCCAACCACAAAAACTAAATTCATAACTTGCACATAAATGGAAATGTTTTAATGTAAAAATTTCAATAGGGGTTGCCTCTTTCACTGATTTTCATTTCCACAAAATCATAACAGACTAAAAAACGGTGGGATGCTGTTATGATGATGACTCACTCCCGTGACCCACACTGTGACCTCCAAGTGAGCCAAAAAGGCAATACAAGCAAATAGGGCTTTTCTAAAGTGCACTTTGGCACGCCTTCTTGGACATGAGTGACACATCATAATTATCCACACCTTTAGTACTATACTTTATACAATACTGGTAAATACCACATAAATGTTTAATGTAGTTGTGTATCTATTTTCTTATTGAGGTGCAGTACAAAGAAACCTGGTTGTCTGTGTGGCTGCTGAAGTAGATGTGGAGGCAAGAATGAAGCAATGGCTCCAGCTCGCAGCAGATAGTGAGGGAGGGTGAAAGAGAAGGCTCCTTACTGCAGAAGAAGCCTCTTAAGCTCACTTTCTGATGCTTGTCCATGTAAGGCCATAAAAACCAGAACCAGGATCTTGAAATGAACTCTGAAGTTGCCTGGCAGCCAGTGAAGCTGGAGGAGAAGCGGGGTGATGCGAATGTGTATTGTCGATTTGGTCAGAAGCCGAGCAGGCATTCTGAACCACGTGTAGAAGGTTCAGGGAGGTTTTTTCTTCAAACAAGTGAAATGCGAATTGCAATAGTCCAAGCGTGAGGAGATGAAGGTGTGGATAACAATCTCAAGTTCAGAGCAGGACAGAATGGGAATCAGCTTATCAATGTTTCTGAGATGGAAGACTGAAGAGCCAAATGGGTGGGAGCTGGCTATCTGGTTGGGGCCTGGGGCGGTGGGTTGCTTTGCTCGGCGTTGGGTGGGGGTGCCTGCTCATCATCACCCCAACAGAAAAGGGCCAACTCTGGTGACCGAGGATGGTTGTACCCTCTGTGCAGCAGTACCTGGACCAGAGTGAATAGGGTGTGTATGGGGAGCGTGAGTAGGTTCATTTTTGTAGGTCTCTGGTTGTATGTGTATGTGTGAGCACGAGGGAGTGTGTGACTGTGTTTGTGTATGTATGTCAGGTAGGGTTTTAGACTCCTCCCCTCTCTTGGGTTTTCTTGTGCTGATACACATTTTTGCTTGACCTCCCCCGCCACATTTGGTGCTGAGCATGGAGCTTTGGTCTGCCTGCGTGTTCGTGGCTCCCCGTGTCGGGGAGCTTAAGATTTTTGGCATCTGTCTGGTTGCTCCCGGTGGCTGCTTGGTGGGATTTGCCTCCCTGGGCTTTGTTGGCCAATGGCGGGGTTGGGCGCCCCCAGGTCCCGGGATGCGTCATTTGGAATCCCAGGGTGTCTAAGGAAGGTCCCGCCTTTCTCGCCTCTGATTGACTGGAAGGGCTGTCCTACGATTGGCTATTTCATGTAAGAGGAAACCGTTTCCCTTGCTGCAGGTTTTTATGTTTACAGCCAGATCTTGAGTAGTTTTTTGAAGAAAATTTGAACTCATCGCTATAATAAACATCCTTTCTTATTTTGTAACAAACCAGTTTCAGTTTCTTTCATAAATGAACCTGAAAAACGTCAAATGTGAACCTGTAATAATTTTAAATATCGTTGCATTTTATCACACTACACTGTAGACTGACTTTGTATCTTCTGGCTCTATTGGGGTGATCTTATTACTTAATTATTAGGCTATTCTATGTCTTCACTTTAATAGGTTAAGGCTGTTTACAAGTTAGAACACATCTCTCATCATCAGAGTAAATGTGAATCAATGAATCAAAAATTAAGTTAAAGCTGATGATGATTTAGACCTGTTTTTCACCTGTTTTCATTATTCTAGAAAAGAAACAGACCTGATGCACACAGCTGGGCAGAATAGGGCAGTTTTATTAATCCTTTAAGTGCCAAAGTCGCAGAATTGCGACGAGCAGCAATGTTGGATTTAGTAAGCCACAGCAGCAGAAATGAGCCCTCATGCAGTTAATGCATTACACTGCGGCGTGGCAGACACCTGTAACTTCAATCCAAGCAACATTTGTGGGTGTGTTACTATTCAAACTTTGGGAGTATTTAGAGCTTGAACCCCGCCCACCAGTCCCAGAGTCACGGGGCTTGTCAGAGCAGTCAGATCGAGTGAGAGCGAGCGAGTGGAATAGAAAAAAACACAATGCTCTTCATCTAGTACTGGCAGATTCGGATTCGGAGGAAGACTATATCCTTCCCGAGGATGATCTGCGGTCTTATAGCGATACGGAAAGCGTGGCTTCAGCGCACAGCAACAGGGAGTCTGTCAGCAACGATGCGGTTACACAAGCAGCCCATCCAGCCCTTACCTTGTCCGATGTTCCGCGTCACCATGTCCGGGGTTCGGGAAAGAGACGTAGCGGGGGGTGGGTGGGGGTGGGGGTGGGGGCTCGAGCAGCTCGTACCAGGTCTGATCCCTCGATCTACCTTGCCGGGGGGGGGGGGGGGGGGGGGGGGGCTGGGGATGTGGTGGCGGTGATCGGTCCGGTGAAAACTCCGCTGGTGATCAATTCAGCCCCGGGGGAGTAATCCGCGGTAATTGGAGCCGGAGGGGTAGAAGCCGCGGGGGGGAAAAATCCCTGCTAGCCGGTGGGTGGCCCAACACAGCCTCAGTGACAATAATAATGATGATGGCTGGGTTAGTTTGGGAGAAGAGGAACAGTATTCTAAGTGGATCAGGCATTTTGGGAAAGGGCATGAGGTGTATAAGGACAGCTATCATACTTCACCAGCCATAGCTTGTGAGCTGGCAGCTAACGAAACTGATCTGTGTGGCACTGTAAACTACAACAGGAGAGGGATGCCAAGTGACCGGAAACCAGTCCAGTTGCCATTGAGAGGGGGAGATGTTTCCATGTTCATGTGAAGTGATAAGCTGCTGGCATGTGCATGGCATGACATGAAGCGTCCCACTCTGCTGTCCACCATTCATGGCAACACATGCACAAAAAAACACATCCGCACAAGGAAAAATGTTACTGGGTTTCGAGAAATAGAGAAACCAGTGTGTGCTGACAGCTACAACTAATTTATGGGAGGAGTAGACAGGGCTGATCAGCGAATGAAAACGTACCTCTTTCCACACCGCAGGAAAGAAAACAAAAAAAAAAAGAGGAAGACCTTCAATGCAGCTGGGAGAAGTGCCACAGAGGCTCACTGAATGACACTGGCTCGGCAATGCAAACGATCGTCCAGACTGTGCCGTGTGCTCAGATTGCACCCGCCCAAAAGGCCATCGCCAGACAAAGTTTCGGTGCAGTCAGTGTGGAGAGGGTTTGTGTGCCGTACCTTGCAACAAAAGGTACCACACACTGAAAAACTACAAGCAATTGATCAATAAAAAAAGCAATGTCATCATGATACTCAAGAAAACATAAAAATGTGTGTGTGAGTGTGTGTATATTTTTTAAAAACTGTTCAGGTCACGTTCAAATTGTTCATCAAAACATTCTATCATCTATCTATCTATCTATATATATATATATATATATATATATATATATATATATATATTATAAACAAAATAAACCAAAGAAAGGGTGAGTGAAATGTATTCATGTCACTGAAGCACCAAAGACTGTTCTTGAATTATACGCAGTAAACATAACAAAATACCAATAAAGTAATAAATATTTTATATATACAGTTTTTCTCAGTCGTTTTGGTGCGTTTCTCAGATCAGAATTAAAATTCTCATAACTATTAGTTCAACCTCCACAACATTTAGTCATTTGTGCACATCATAGTAGCAATTTCTCCTTTCTCTGAACAAACTGCAAATGATTTTGGACATGTATCAGTTGCTTTCATACATTTCTCTGCTGTTTTTTGACATTTCAATTTGCTTATGTCATGTCAGTCAAAATGAATTATACTTATGGATGCTGAATAGTCACTCTCAATAAAACTAATAGTCTTACTTTCATTGCTTGAGTCATTACACACAAAATTGTTGAACTAGTTATCAAATGTGAAATATCAGTCATCTGTCAAGCAAATTCTATACCTTTCTTTATCATTTTATTCTGGAAATGTCTCCTAAATTGAACAATTGATCACAGGTGAATTTCATCTGTCACTCATGAGGAGGTGAATCCTCAATTGGCAAGCATATATGAACTGAGCAGGAGCTAGTGTGTACCATTTCTATACTTCTGTATACTTCTCCACTCCAGGAGATACTTTCCTCGCTGCAGGAGATACTTTCCTCGCTGCATTGCGAGGGATGACATCCATTGTGATGTAGATGAAAATATGTGGCCAGACAGACAGGAACGTCTGGATGTGCCAGAATGATTTACTGTACCTGGATGTTACAGTACTGTGCAATACTGTATGTACTGTTACATGTACTGTATATTGTTCACATTTGTGCACAGCTCTACCAAGAGGGTGATTTTATGTTTACATGTATTCTACAGTAAACAAGTGACTGTAGCATATTTTTCTTTTGCACAATGCTGTAGAATTACAAACACTTCTATACAGTAAAAATGTAAAACATACGTATTCAGTGTCTCAGTTACTCCCAAAACTCCCATGACGTCTACAGTAACTTTACTGCACATTTCAAATGGCTGTACAAGTAGGGCATAGTGCTGTCTTGAGCATTTTCTGGTGTCACCAAATATTCTTGCAATGGAAAACATTGAAATTATAAACTGTCATAGTGAAAACATCACAAAGCCATTTGACTATCTTGTTCAGAGAGATGGTGTCAAGACTTTTCATTTTGATTGCACTGACAGTTTCATTGACATGAATACTTGCTTTTGAGGAACGGATTATCAATTTTGAACATGTGACGTGCTTTTACAGGCTATCCACTAGGTTTTGCAGTTTGCACTAATTGCTTTGAGAAATGCACTAACTGCTGTGCAAATGTTAATAGTGTTCTGAGAAACGCACCAAAGCGACTGAGAAAAGCTGTAAATATTATATATATATATATATATATATATATATATATATATATATATATATATATATACTTGTTAATATACGTCTACATAGGAATATGTATATATGTATCATAAACAATAACAACACTAAGAAAATAAGACAAAACATAAAAAAAAATCTGCAAATGTGATGCAATCCAATACGGCTGCCATCTGATGATGTCACAATATGCAAATTATGTGAGTGAATTTGTTCCTATCACTACATTTGTCTCATACTGAAGATTTTCCTAATTTACAACATTCCTCTATCTCTAACCAGATTTAAGCTACAAGCTCTTTAAATAGTGATTTAAAAAATTCATATCTTACTGAAAAAATGATGGCGCCTAAAGGGTTAAATTTCATACCAGGTAAGGCACATATGTTTATCATATGTACTCTAATGCTTGAGAGCCAAGAGATATAAAGTAAGTCCAACAGTTTGATAAATGCAACAAGATTATATATTCACATTTACGTTTTTCAGTTTTTATGAGCCATAAAATGTTTTGTAAAATAAGACATGATGGTTATTATAGCGCTAAGTTTTCATTTTCTTTACAAAACTCCTCAAAATAGCTTTCTGCTGGTGGCAGAAGGACAGGTCTGCACTTAACGAGGACAGGTGAGCTGGTTTGCTGCTAAATGAAAAAGCCAATCGTAGCAGAGCATTTCTAGCCAATCAGAGGCGAGAAAGGTGGGACCTTCCTTAAACATCCTGGGATTCCAAATGACGCGTCCCGGGGCGCTGGGTCCCGTGCTCAGTCGGCTTAGGGGTGGGGGCTGCGGGCGGGCCTGGGGGCTTGCCGTTATCCCATGGGATTCTGCCGGCTGCTGGTTGTGGCTCCCCTGGGCAACCCTCTGCGCCTCTCGAGCGGGGTTGGGGCTTCTCCAGTGACAGTCTCCCTGGGGTCCCTACAATCTGGGGAAGCTCCAGGATCTCTGGGGCTTGCAGCACCCTCTATCTTCTGCACGTCTTTGGGGGCAGATCTGTGGCCCCTCACAATCACTATTGGACATTCCTATAGATCCCATAGATAAACCTTACATATACAAGCGCGTGTACACACACAGGTGCTCACATGGTGATCTCATAAGTATGTCAAGTCAAGTCAGCTTTATTTATATAGCACTTTCTCAGCCCAAAGGCCACTCAAAGTTCTTTACAGCATGGACTTGGGCATTCTCAACATGTGTCTTAAGGCTGTGGTTGGCACTAAATTCACTGAGATTTATTATTGTGCGATTGTTCAGCAAAACAGTATTCATTTAATATTTTGTCTTGAGGTTGACACAATGATATTTTGCTATTGTTGTATTGTAATGTCCCTCTATTGTAATGTCCCTCTTTTGTATTTTTTTATTTCTGAAGGTCTTTGTTCGTGCCTCCTAAAATCCACAACCAGTTCCTTGGTTTTTGACACACACACACACACACACACACACACACATATATATATATATATATATATAGAGAGAGAGAGAGAGAGAGAGAGAGAGAGAGAGAGAGAGAGAGAGAGAGAGAGAGAGAGAGAGAGAGAGAGAGAGAGAGAGAGAGAGAGAGAGAGAGAGAGAGAGAGAGAGAGAGAGAGAGAGAGAGAGAGAGAGAGAGAGAGAGAGAGAATATGAATCAAAAGAACAAATATTTTTTAGACAATCAAAAATGGAACAAACATCTGTAAATATAGGGCTTCTGGTATGGCAACCACCTGATGATATCATAATTTGTAAATTAGATGAGTAAATTTACTCTGATAATACACTTTAAGTCCTAATGAAGATTTTTCTCATTAAAAGTATACATCCATCTCAAACCATATTCAAGCTAAAACCTTTTGAAATATTGATATAAAAATATTTTATCAAAAGAAATCTGGTGCCTAAAGGGTCAACTGATATATAACAAATCCACATAGGCCAAAAACATTTTATATACAACTGCAATTGCACATGATGTCCAGAGGAGGTGCGATGTGCAAAGATTTTAAGAAAATATACACACTTGTAATTTTACATTCTGACCAGTGGGGGTGCATGACACAAACACTCCTCTGGTAGAAATACAGTCTTTTTAGGGCCATATTAATTTTACTGGATTTTACCACTAGGGGTAGTAAATAGTCATCCCATTTCTGTTTTAGTAAGACTCTGTTTTGGGACCATGATTTTCGTCCTAACTTGTCCGTTGGTCCCAATATGGAAGGTAGTTTGCCTGTCACTGGTCTCAAGAAGGGTAGAAATACAAGAACACACACACACACACACACACACACACACACACACACACACCTGAAACACTTCATCATCACCAGGGTCACAAGCCGCTTCCAAACACCAGCACTCATTAGGCGAAAGGCAGGGGACAATCTAGACATGTCTGCAGCCCATCACAGAGACACAGAGACAAACATCCAGTCACATTCTCCCAAACCAAGATACCATTTCTAGTCTCCAATGAGGGAGGAAACCTGAGCACCTAGATAAAACCCACACATGCTTGAGGATAACATCCTAGATTAATGCAGAAAGGCCACAGCTGCAATTTGAACCCATGACCTTCTCATTGCATGGCAACAGAGCTGCAAACTTCACCACCATGTAGCCCAATTTCTGTCATATGGGACAAAATTGACATCTAAGGGTAAAACTGGTATAATGTTAATTAAAAGCAGAAGAGACTGAATCACATATGATCACACATGATGTGGTATTAAAATAATGATCCTCATGCTTTCCTTTTAATCTAGTGTGCTGCTCTGATTGCTTAAACAGAATTATCTTCTCATCTTCCCTGAGGTGGTCAACCTTGTCCTGTACTTGAACTAGGAAAACAAAACATTTTGTTGAGCACTTTGAGAGTTCCAACTAGTTGTTATGGTAGCTGACTATGGTGTCACATTCAAAGTTATTCCAGCGTTCCTTGATTCAGCAGGAAACCTGCCTCATATAGGGATTTATTCATTCTTAATAATAATCCTCTTTGCTAAATCGATCCTAATTTAGAATAGGATTACTCTTTGACTTAAAACAGCATTTTGGTACGATCATCAGCCTTCTCCCTCACTACAAGAGGGTCTTTCATACAAATCTCCACCAGAGTTTCTCTGGTTTAATTCAACTGGTTTTATGACAATTGTATGAGTTTTCTTTGCACAATGAGGCTTACTCCCTAAGTCCAATAACTGTACATGTTAAGTGGTCTTGTTTGGGGCTAGTGTTGGAGTCCAACTCCTCTAATGACGGCTGGTGGTTAAAAAAAACACAGACACTGGTTTTCCATTACTTTTATCAGGATTTTTTTTTTTTTTTGCCTAACATGGATCGCTCCATAAAGTCCTTATTGTGATGTCACAAAAAAGAGAAATTAGCGTAGAACCACCCTTCTCCAGCTGATCAGGAGGTGGGTGAGCATTGTCATCAAGATCATTAAGTCCATCGTCTAGCACGCTGCTGCTAACCACTTAAACTTTCTCCCTCTCCTGATAATAACTTTTTGTTTCCTTGACGTTGGATGTGCTACTACTAGTTTACCCGTTTAACAATAGATTCACTAGAATAAATACAATAAAGTTTATCTCTCACCAAATAGAAAATTTACTAAGCAATCACAGTGTAACCATAGACACATTACTTGTCTTTGTGTGTGTGTGTGTGTGTGTGTGTGTGTGTGTGTGTGTGTGTGTGTGTGTGTGTGTGTGTGTGTGTGTGTGTGTGTGTGTGTGTGTGTGTGTGTGTGTCTGCTCTGTCTTCTTGATCCCCAGTGAGTCGTGGAGGATGGCTGCTTATACTGAGCCAGGATACTCTGGAGGTTTCTTCCTGTTAAAAGGGAGTTTTCCTCTCCACTGTCGCTAAATGCTTGCTTAGTATGAGGGTTGCTGTAAAGTCACTGACACTAGTCAGTGACATGATGCAATTTGCTGGGTTCCTTATATAGGAAACAATATTTCTGATTGGCTTAATGAACTGACCTGAATTGGAATGTTTATTATGTGAAGTGTCTTGAGACGACTCTTGACGTGATTTGGCGCTATATAAATAAAATTGAATTGTATTTAATTTAATTAACTGTCATGTCATGGCTGTCATTGTCATCTCTGCTCATGGACCCCAAGAAGATAAGAGGCTGTGACTCAATGGCCCTTCCATCCTCTCTTAAGCAACTCCAGAGCTTCATGGTGTTTACAAACTTCTATCGCCGGTTCATCCAAAGTTTCCGCTCCTTGGCAGCTCCCCTCACTGCCTGGACCAAAACCACTCTGTCTCACTCCTTAAAACTGACCAATCCATTCAGATGTGTACAGTCCTTCATAGTGGAGGTGGATGCCTCAGACCTGGACGCTAGTGCCATACTCTTCCAACACGGGTCCAATCAGAAGCTCCATTCTTGTGCCTGCATTTCCTGCACACAACAGAATTACGGAGTAGGTGATTGGGAGCTCTTGGCAGTCAAGTGGGCCCTGGAGGAGTGGAGGGAATGGCTACTGGGCACCCTTGTGCTTTTTATGGATGGATCATCAGAACCTACACCAAATCCAGAGCAACAAACAACTGAAACCCTGTCAGGACCAGTGGGTCCTCTTCTTTGAAATCTAAGTCTTTACACCGGTCTATGGGCCAGGCTCCAAGAATGTCAAGGCAGATGTCCTCTATCTGGGGTTCTCCCACTCTGTCCATCCTCCCTCCACACCGCTCTGTTGTTGCAATCCACTGGCCCCTGGAGGAGTCCATCTGTACCATTCTCCCAGGTGACCCAGCACCCCTAAAAATTCCCAAAAGTTGCCTCTACGTGCCTGCCACCTGATCTGGGGTCATTCCTCCTGGGTCATCCAGGTTTCGGCCAGACTCTCTAGTTTCTGTGACGCTCACTATTGTGGCCAAATATGGCTAAGGACACCAAGTGTCCTGGATTGGCTGCATCTTAAATTAAATAATCAATATAATGTGATGATTCATAAAAATATGAAAGATCAATCTGATTGGTCTTTGAATATTTGATTTAATATTACCTTAGGTTCTTTGACTATTCAGGGAACACACACTTCATATTAATTCGGACAGAGTCAAGGATATAGTTACAAAAATGAATTTGTTTATATGACAAAGTATGAATGAAATGTTGGTTGCGCAGGATAACAGACAATGAATGAAATGATGGAACGCAAGCTAGATGTTCGTAAACAAAACCTTGTTAAGTATCGGAGAGATCTTGTGACGTCTGGGTTGTAAAATCAGTTTGACTGTATGGTTTATAAAGTTAAGGATTATTCATAAAACCATCCGATGCCATTGTGCAGAGTCTACAATACTGTTGTGTGATGGCAGCTCTCGGCGGTCCAGAGGAAAGGCAGCCAGGAGTGGTGAGTGTACCGGACGTCGTGGCTACAGGAATATCAAGAGTCGTAGCTCCCTTTGAATTCAGATTTGGAATTCAAGTAGATGTTCCACGTCTGAGGCTGTAGTGTCTGATATCACTCGCAAGCGTTGCAGAGGCTTTGACCTTGGGGTCAAAAGAGAGAATGGTTCCAAATGCTTGCTCACCCGGTCGGCCTACCAAATGAGCTGGCAAAGAACTGACTAGATCAGGACATGATCCCTATATTTAATAACTGTTGTTGACAAATCAGAATTTGACAAGTATAAAGGGCATTACCAAATCACTCCCTCACTCAGATACTTCGAGGGTAACTCTTAGTGTGAAGTGAAAATGTTTTAACTAAGGGTGGGACTCGATTAAAAAAAATCTAATTAATTAGAGGCTTTGTAATTTATTTATCTTAATTAATTGCATTTTAGTCATTCGGGAAAATGTGCCCGGGGGGCATGTCTGGCAATACTTGGTGGATTGGGTCAACTATGGCCTCGATAAATGTTCCTGGAAACCTACCCACTCCACCTTGGACCACTCCTTCATCTCAAACTTCTGGTCTCCTCTTTTCAGTCTGGTCACCAACTCTTTTCACTTTAAATGGACAAGCAAAAATTACCAAAAACAAGAAAACCATAATATGTGAATATATGAAGAAAGTTTGTATTGGGACTTTTCTTTGCATGTGATTTTCATCATTATTATTAAACTCACAACATGCTCAATGGACAGTGTCCTGGTAATTTTGAGCCAGGATTTTCTAGTTGGGTTTTACCTGTTATTCAGTGGTCACGTGTTTCTCAGAATAATTTCTTGCCTTGATAATTTGCTGAAACCACAACAACTTTTTACAAACAGCCCACATGTTTCTGATTAAAGGTACACTTGGTACTTTTGACTTGCTTTTATCACCCCGTGGTGCCCTTTTTGGGCACAGGGGACAGTGGAGGTCTGAGAGACTTTTCATTAGCCCTGGGCCATTTTAGCACATACTGGCTCAAGAAATTTATTTAAAAATATGACATAGTTGCATAGTGTCTGTTTAACCCTTAAGCCCTAGGCCTATTTTGAAGCCTAGTCCTCGAAAATGGTAAAAATAGTATTTGATGGTAAAAATAGTTTAGATAGCCTTGTAGTGCTGGGTTTGCTGGTTAATTTGTTGAGAACTATTACTATTTCTTCTGTAGTGTGAGGGTTTTTTGGGCCTGTTAAGGAACTAATGTCACAAGGGCCTCCACCTGGGGGACCCTCTGGCTAATTCCATCGAGAATGTTATGCCGATGCTAGTTTTCTGGTGGTGAACGTTCGTGGAGCGTCTCAGGTAGGGATGGGTACCTTTGACATTTGAATCGATTCGGTACTAATTCCCAGTACCTAGGAATCGATACCGGTACTTAACGGTACCAATTTTCGATACTTTTGAGTGTTTATTATAAAAGATGATTAAAATATTAAATATATATTTTCCTCAATATGTAAACATATTTGATAAATATCACGATAAATAACATACAACTGTTTGTATTTTAAAATTGTCCTTGTAGTTTTATAAGCTGATAATTAAATTGAAGCAAACATCTTTACTGTGAACTAAATTTACTGTGTATCTTAATTCCTTTTGTCGGCCTTTTTCATTTGATTTTTCCTACTGGGAAGTTAGAATTTCCGAGGAGAAAGCGAACGCACCATTAGCTGATAACAATAGTGGCAATGGAAGCTAACATACCAAGCTAACGTTATCTTAAACAGTTTATTTAGTCACTGGTTTCATCTTCACCCAATCACCCGTCACATTTTGTAAAGTGAAGCCAAACTTTAGAGCGCGTTCATGTTCTTCTAGTCGGAAATTCGGAGTTCAGAGGAGAAAACGAATGCACCATTAGCGAAAAAAAGCTAGCGTTATCTTAAACATTTTATTTACCTACTGGAGCAGATCAAGATGAGGATGTCTCACTTAAATCGTTGTCGCTGGTTTCCTCATCACCCAGTTACCCATCACATTTAGTGAAGTGGACCCAAGCGTTAGCGTGCATTCTTTCTACAATGCTGTCTGTTTACAACTGGCTCGCGGCGACCGACAACATAACGCTCTTGTGCATGCGCAGCTGTCTTGGCAAGTTCTCGTTATGAAGGACGGGTACCGAAACGAGGCACCGTTTGAAATGACGTGAATCGGTGCTCAGTCGGTACTATGGAATTTGGCCGGTACCTTAAAAAGTACCGAATTCGGTACCCATCCCTACTCAGGGTCCTGTGCTTGCTGATGATATAATACTACGGCAGCATCACTTGGGCAAAATATTCTGCATCTCTTTTTTGATTCTGCCACTGGTCCCTCTGACCATCACCAGCAGGCAAGGTGGGTTAAGTGCCTTGCCCAAGAACACAACAGCGACAGACTTAGTGGGACTCGAACCTGCAACCTTCCGATTACGGGGGACCACTGTTGCCATATGCAAATATTTTTTACATAATTAGCAACCTTTTTCATTTGCATTAATGGGGAATTCGTCTGTATATTTTGTTAGTTCGTATGTAAATAAATCTATTCATTAATTTGTAATGTTGTATACTCGTTATTTGTTCAATAAAGTTTTTCTAAATGTATCCCGATAGGGAGCCGAAGTCACTTCCGCATCACGGGTCCCCGGAAGAAAGAAAAAATGAATGCAAGTCAATGAGGCTAAGAATGGTATTTTCTAATTCTGCTTGTTTTGTGCCATGGATTTCACATATGATGTCCGTGAATTGTAAAGAAGCCTTTTGATACCAAGAACGCGCTTATTTTCGAATGGGGGAAACGCTATTTTAGGTTTTGTGTGAAAATAAGTCCAGGACTACAAATGTGCTTCACGTCATCGAACCAGGCACGGAGAAACTGGCTGTAAGTTCAGCAAACTTCCCACAAGAGGAAAGAACCACCATAAATCTGGTCATTTGGTAACATAATCTCCTCGTTGGGGAGAGGAGATTATGTGGTGATGTCACACATGCAACGTGCTGATTTCTGGTTTGTAGTCATGCTAATTACAAACTTTTACAAGCTGATAAAAGTCAAAGTATGTGACTGGCATGGTTGAAACACCCATCATTACTTTTCATTTACATTGCAGTACAACATATGAGTGATCCAGAGTCCAAGGCAAAGCAGATTAGAAAATAGTTCTAAGCCCCATTGACTTGCATTTTTTTTTCGTTCTTCCGGCGACCCACGCAGACGTGACTTAGGCTCCCTGTTGAATCAAAATCAGTGCTGCTCTGGGAGTCTCTTTATCAATTAATATTTTTGCTTCTATTTCACATTTACTTTGGTCATTTAAACATACCAACCCCACATTTTTTTCTACTACAAGGCTACTACAAGGAGTAGAATTGCAAATTTGTTCGGACAAATCAAAATCTTCTGTGTCAACGTGCTAACGTAACTTTTACGAATGTTGTCATGTAACTTCCGTTAGTCGTTTGTCAGCAGTCATCTAGTGTGACGTCATTGGCAGGTGCAGGGCCCTGAGCTGGCTCTATATGGCATCCCCTAAAGACTTGGCAGAGACCCTCTCCTTATGTACGTCCTTTAGACCCAGTTTTTATGATAAGGTTAGGCTATGTTACAAAGCCACCAATATGTTTCAATGACTGGACATACAGTAGTGTTATTCATTTTCAACAACATTTCAATGGCTTTTTTAGATTAAAGGTAAAAACTACACATTTTTACTTTAAGGAGTTTCAGGGAGGACAGCTGGTAAAATAATAACCGTAATAAAATTTCCACAACAACAAAATCTCATTCCTCTCATTTCTGATATTATTTTCCTTTAATTCTCACACACACCAATAGTTCATTTACGTTCTCACTCCCAGCGCGTCAAAAACAAACGCTTGGTCAGCCAGCCTCCACGTCAGACCCCTGACGCCAAAAGTGCCCTTTTTCGTTACTTATGTGCGAATAGGGGTTTTCCCTTATTTGACTGCAGATCCCAATGCAGCGTAAAACTGACGCGATGGGATGTCCGCAGCCAGTGCACCAAACAAGCTCATTGTACCTCACCTTAACCTTATCCTCTTATTTTACCTTCCCCTCACCCCTATCCTAACCATAACCATCTTGCTAGCGAACACGTTAGTGATGTGTCGATCGCTCTAAAAGCCGGCTGCGGGAGCCACCTCGTCATCGGTCGAGTTTGGACCGAGCCAACGCGAGGGGGAGGTTTCAACTACCAGATTCAGATTTCAGATTTATTGGCCAAGTAAAATTACATTTAAAAGGAATTTGGCTTCGGTAGATGTTCGCTCTCTAAAACATACAACAACCACAATAAATGAGAATAAAAATACCTAAAAACACATAAGAACATGTATACCCACACACATGTTCATTTACACACACATATATACATACACACGCACGCACGCACGCACGCACACACACACACACACACGCACACACAATCACACACATATCCATAAGCATACTGAATAAGTATTAAAACCTATAATAAAAGGATGGTAAAATAATCTACAGATTCAGGAGAGAAATGGCTGAAGGAAAGAAACTGTTCCACTGTTCCACCTGTACCACGGTGGAGGTTAAAAGCAGAGGGTATGTGTAACCTCCCCCCTCGCCAGATGGTATGTTCTAACGTTCCCCTTGGGCGGCAAATACGAAAATTGACAGTCAGACTCTGACTGTCAGAGTCAGAATGCATGGGAAACAGACGCTTGATCACAGTGAGAGTAACGCTTTAGGTAGCAAGAGGGTTAAGGTTAGGATGAGGGAGAGGGGAAGGTTATAAATAGTGAAACGTTAAGGTTTAGGTGCGGTTAAATGAGCTGATTCCGTGCCGCATCAGCGGATATCTAATCACGTCAGTTTTACGCTGCATTGGGATCTGCAGTTATAGAAGGGGAAAACCCCTTTTCGCACATAAGTAACGAAAAAGGGCACTTTTGGCGTCAGGGGTCTGACGTGGAGGGTGGCTGACCAAGCGTTTGTTTCCAACGCGCTGGGAGTGAGAATGTGTTGTTCATTTGGAAGTAATAAAGTATTTATTTCTGAATTGGACAGTAGCTGAAACACGTTTCAAACATACTTTTCTCACAGATAGTTGCCAAACTTTGTGTTGAATAAACATGTCTATTTTTGTTTTTACGTCCAAACACATTAAGGCTCTTCCTAAACTCTGCAGTGAGCCATTTTAAAGCCATAACTTGTGCTAATATGCTAAACTAAATCAAAACTTTTTCCTGCACAAAATGTTATTAAAGAATGCTGATGAGAAACTTTAAAAAGTGCTCAAGCTGCAGAAAGTTAAAAGTGCACACAGAAGATTGGTGCAGATGAGACGGTGACCACGCAGAAAGCCTTATATCCACAAACAGTCTGGGGTTTATTAGCAGGTCCACACATTGAGTTAGTTTGGTGTTGGAGGCAGACTACGTGTGACAACGAATCAATAGGAGAGCGGAGCCTGATATACAAGACAATAACAGCTCTGATCTATTGTATTAAAGTCTAGACTCTCCTACTCTCGCAGGCCTGAAGACCAAATGATGAGCTAACAGCTTCACCGAACCTCCTTCTGAAGCGGAGAGACTTCGCCTTCCAGAGGCGATTCCCGATGATTGATCTTTACATCATTTTAATCCAGAGGGTTGATGCGTTATTGGAACTGAAGGGATTGAGCTGGAAGCGCAAAATTGGGCATTGATCCCTAGGAACGGGGGCGTGGGGTTCACAATCCAGCTCAGGCACGCAAATCAGGCGATAGTTCGAGTGAGCGCGCGCACAAACCGATGGTTTGCTGAAAACTTAATTTTCCCTAAAGGTTCTCTCCATCCTTTTGTCACTTATCCGTGCGCAAACGGTTCCTTCTGACTCATTTAGAAAACAATCTATCTTCCTTCGTGGAGCTGCGCGCTGGGTGTCAGGATATGCCTGATTCTAGTTTGAGAAAGGCTGGTTGGAACGCACGCAGGAGAGAGCAGATGAAGCAAACGGAGGTAAGCGCGCACTCGAGCTGAGAAGCCGTTTTTCCCTGGAACGCGCACAAACAGAGCGCTGCTGGTGAGGCAGCAGACAGCGGGGAGCAGGAGGAGGGCGCACAACTCAGACGCGCAGTGGCAGCTTTTCTTGCGTCGAGCTGGAGTATGGTCCATCAGATTTTTGCCTTCCAGTTTAATCAAACTTTTGGATCTTATTGGAACAGAGAGGAGGAAGATCCCTGAGGAGGAACTCATGGGTTTGGGAGCGACGCCAGCGCTTTAGAGCCACGGAGCCAAAGAAACATCCAATCATGATTTGGGTGACATTTTTGCCATTTTTGATTTCGTGCGTGTGCGGGAACAGGACTCTGGACCCTGTGCCGTTCTTTCATGGACACGTATTTGAGAACTCGCCTGCTGGTTCGCGGGTCAACGGACTGAGCGTCCCGTTAAAGCGTCTGAACTCGCACCGGCTGTGCGGTACCGGAGAATCCAGCTCCGCTGCATCGCACTTCAAACTCCTGGGAGACGGCAGCGATGATTTCCACATCTTTGCGCACCACAACTGGGGACACGTTTTACTCAAGACTTCCAGGGTTTTGGACCGGGAGGAGCGTGCTGAGTACGCGCTGGGTCTGGGTTTGTGCTGCGGGCAATGCTCGGAGCTTTCCTGGGGCGAAGAGGACGCGTTTCGGCGCGTGGCGGAGGTCGCGTCCATCAAGGTGGATGTTCTGGACACCAACGACCACGAGCCCACGTTCCCAAGCGCCGATGTGAGGCTGAGTCTGGATGATGCCACTGCGCTCCGGACCACGGTCTGCTCGTTCAGCGCGCAGGACGAGGACAGCGGGAAGAACGCGGAGCTCATTTACTTTGCTGTGCCCAGAAACGGAACATTCTACGCCGTGCCCAAAACCGGGGATGTTCTCCTGGTCGACTCCATCCTCGGTCTGGACGAACCGATTAAGTTTAGAGTGTTTGCGCGTGACCGTGGGTGGCCACCTCGCACCAGCCAAAGTATATATGTGGAAATCAACCCCAGGCAGTGGCCCGTGGCGCCCTCAGCGTGCCCCCAACCGGAAAAGGTTAAACCGCAACAAGCGCGACGGTCTCGATCCATCCCGGAGTCCGAAAACCCGGTCTTCATCAGCGTGTCGGAGGACGCGGGAATCGGTTCGGTGGTGATGAACTTGAACCCGGTGCGATTTCACGCTGCAGCCTTTGAGTTGGTGGAGCCGGACGCGGAGAGTTCCCCGGTCAGCGTGAGCCGAGACGGCGGCGATTTGGTCATACTGCGGCGGCTGGACCGGGAGACTGAGCCGCTGGTGGAGATCACGGTCAAGGTGCAAGATAAAAGAGGTGAGCACGTGTGTGTGTGTGTGTGTGTGTGTGTGTGTGTGTGTGTGTGTGTGTGTGTGTGAGAGAGAGAGAGAGAGAGAGAGAGAGAGAGAGAGAGAGAGAGAGAGAGAGAGAGAGAGAGAGAGAGAGAGAGAGAGAGAGAGAGAGAGAGAGAGAGAGAGAGAGAGAGAGAGAGAGAGAGAGAGAGAGAGAGAGAGAGAGAGAGAGAGAGAGAGAGAGAGAGAGAGAGAGAGAGAGAGAGAGAGAGAGAGAGAGAGAGAGAGAGAGAGCATTTCTGATTACCTGCGTGGGAAGTTGTGCAAAAATCTGATGTGTGAAAAATGTTGCTCTTGGCTGGATTAGAAGCTTTTCTTGGCGCGTAAATTTGCACCGTGGTTGATTTTCATAATTTAGTTTTATATAAACAACGTTTATAAATATTAAAAACTCAAAGTTTTAATAAATGGTGGCCTCTGAAAAAGAACACGCGTGTTTCTAATTTAGGCAGACGGGTTGGCTGTCAGAGCGAAGTGAGTTTCCCTCCACAGAGCTGGGGTGTTTGGTCCCTGCTGGACTCCAGAGAGCCACACTGACTGATAAAGACAAATTGTGCATGAAACGGTTCTAATTAGGAACCGGATCAGTGAGCAGCAACCTGAGGTCAGCGAGGAGACGTGGGAGGGAATGTTGCCTGTCATGAGTGCTTCATGGTCTCCTCCAAACCCGGATCTTCTGCAGACGCCATGTCCTCATGTGCTCTCATCCCGCTTTAACCGGGCCGATTATCGGATGGTAGAACGTGTTTCGGGCAGGTGGAGTATAACCAGTGTCGAAGTACCCAAAGTGTTATCAGTAGAGGTTAAAGGGAGTGTCATTCATCACTGCTGCTGGTGATGATCATTTATGTGCTCTGAAAAACGATGGCAGGAATGCTGAGAAAACGTCCTACCCGTAGGAGAATTTTACGGTGTTTTGCATGACACAAACCCTATCCCTTAAATCATCAATAAAGAATTTAAAGATATTTTGAGGCGTTTCTTATAGGTAAACAGGAGGGTGTAGTCTCTATTTGGCAAGTGACAATCTTAATTTTATGTGCTGACGTGCTTTTATCTTGTTACTTTTAAATAGAGCAACGTAATGTTTAGATAGTAACCTACACAATGTCAGTAAAGCCAAAGCTTGATCAGTTTAAATACTATTTTTCAAGTAAAAATGTGCCCCAGACTAGTTAACTGTGGCTCCAGTGGACTAAATAAAGGAAGGGGAAAAAAGTCAAATCGCTGGAGAAATGTTTGCTTCCATTTATACGACGTTTACATTCAATACAGGGCGCCATTTTACATTGATTATTTATTTTTTAGTATAAAGGCTGTAACATAGAGAAAGCCAGTTCTTACCACAAACCATCTTTCAATCGCAAATATTGCAAAAAGGATGAATATATCCTCATTGTGAACGTTTAAGACAAATAGCAACACTTAAAACAACTTCCGAACTGGAAAAACTAATATCCGCGATAAACATCTGTTTAAGTACCGGAAGAGGTTATCTTTGCTTTCTGAATGTCCATATTGCTAGATATGCTGAGTTTTAGGGCGAAATCCTGGGGAATTTCGTCTAGAAATGCAATTACCCTAACCGTGCGCGATCCCGCGGTGGCTAAAGGTTGGTTTATGCTTGACGCGTCCGCGAGGTCCGCATGGCTCCGCGCGGAAAAGTTGCGTCATTTTGCGTCATTTTAACAACCACGCCCCTCCACCGCGTCTCCGCACGGCCCAAGATTTCCGCAACGCGCACCTCAGAAAATTTCTAACCACGCGGACGGTCGGACGCGGAAAAACATGGCGGACCGGCACGGCAGAGGTTCGTAAATACAGACATTTGTATGATTCATCTCTCAGAGATCACCGTGATCAACATGTTGTTAATAATTCTTGGAGAGAAATAGCTCGCACTGTCGGAAAAGACGAGGATGCTGTTAAAAATGCTGAAATGCCGTGTTGTAAACAGTAATTTCTACTTCTACTATGGTGTAGTGTTGGATGCATGCCGTAGAGCTCCATGCTGCCCCCTACAGTTTGGGAGAATATTGGCTCACCGCAGAGACAAGCCGCACAAACCATAAACGCTGCGAGTTGTGAAGCGCGTTCCAGCCACGAGCCGCATCACCGCGCGGAAAGTGAATGCGTCAAGCATAAACCAAGCTTAATCCGTTTCTGGCAGACGATCACTTTTGGGCACAACACCTGGATGTCAGGGGAGACGCGCGGCGCGTAACGGCCATCATACCAGCAGGTTCATTATCACCTGCCCATCCACACCGAGAGCACGCATAAGAGCTCATTCACTTTAATAAATAACTGCACTCTCTAATAATTTATTGTTAGTGAATATGACTTCAATATGGAGGACAAAGACAGCATAAATCATGTAGAAGGATCTAGAAAACACACACAGAGGATGTTTGACTCTGGGAGTTCAGCGCCTGACCCAATCAATGCGAACTATCCGTTTAATGTGAGTCATCCTGACACACACGCACGCACACACACACACGCACACACACGAACGCACGCACGCACACGCACACACACACACACACACACACAACTTTACATTTTGAGCTCGGTTCCACATATTTAGAATTAGCCTAATTGATTTACATTTGTTTAAGATTATTTGTTAATATGTTAAAATATTTGAACACAAATGGGTGAAAATGACTTTTCACATGTCTGGTCAAATGTAGCTATAATTTATTTCAGTGAAACATCATTTATGGAGTTTGTTTAACCCTGCTATCAGTAAGGGTTTGTTTTTATTATCAAAAGGCACTCGGATCAGAAGGCTGACACCCAGGATGCATTGTTGTAGGCAGGTATCCAGACCTATTGTAATTAGGATAAATAGTCCACAATGTGCCTTCTTGGTTATGCTAGTAGCTGATGTGTTTTCCTCTTTGTAGCCGTCACAAGTCTAACTAGATTTATCATCGCAGACAGGCTGAGGGATTATATTTTCTTAACAGTTACCAGGAATGAAAACATGAGACAGATTAAACATTCAAATTGTTTGTCAGGATTTATGAAGTGTAAAATGGTTTATTGCATTACAAGATTAGAAACACATGACATATTGTTGTTATCGGTCCAAACCCCGTATCATCCAACTCCCTCGTTCAGTTTGGAATGTGTCCTGACAGATTCTAAGTTTGAGTTCTGGTGTGTTTCTCTCCAGCAGCATGCAGGTCAATACAGACTTTTAGAGAAAGATCAGCGAGAATGTTGTCTAAATAGAGAGAGCGCTTTCAGGAAGGGCAGAAACAGCCTAAAAGCCTTCGATTTAAAGAGGGGCTGGCCATTTCCATGACTTGTCTGTTTTCTGCTTCACGCTGAAAGACAGTAAGTTTTCATTTCTGGGCCTAGCTGTGGGCAGCGGGGGGCAAGCCAGGCTCAGCAAGATGTCTCGAGCGCAGGAAACACAGCATCCGTTTGGTTGCTGCTGGCTCAGTGGAAGTCTTTTAATCCATGTGGAGTGGAGAGTCCTGCCGGAGCCTTGACCTCCCTCCATCTGCTCCCATTATCCCTGTAATCCCATCTCATTCTCTCTGTCTGTCGCTCTTTCTCCCCTTCTCTCCCTCACTTTTTTATTTTTACTCTCACTTTAGGGATTTGGACTGAGTGGAAGCACAATTGAAGACAGTAGAAGGCTTCTAGCATTATGGAAAAATGTGTGTGTGTGTGTGTGTGTGTGTGTGTGTGTGTGTGTGTGTGTGTGTGTGTGTGTGTGTGTGTGTGTGTGTGTGTGTGTGTGTGTGTGTGTGTGTGTGTGTGTGATGCGTCAGTATCTAAGATAACTTCTTCCTGTCTGACTCCTCAGTCTGTTTAAAGTGTGTCCTGTTTAACACATTTAGGTGACCAAACAAGTCTCAGCATGCTCTGGTTGGTCTGTTGTTACATCACGGCTAAAGCGGTACCTCACTGGGTTGATGCTCATGCATTTACATGGGAGTTTCTAAGATGTCCTGAAACATTAGTGAGGGTTCTTCATTTGCTTGTCTGAGTTGGACGGCCTTGCTCTTGACTCGTGCAATAATTGAACAAATTACACATTTTTGCAAGACAGATTTTCTTGCAAAATAATCATGAAGCTGTCCCACTTTTCTCAATTTAGTGTCTAAGAGGTGCAAAGACATACTTTGCAACTTTTTCATATTTTTAAATTCAATTCAATTCAAATTCAATTCAATTCAAAAATACTTTATTAATCCCAGAGGGAAATTGATTTTCTTGAGCCAGTATGCGCCAAAAGAAAATGGTAGGTAACAAGATGGTGCCTGTGCTTGGTTTAGCCGCGGTCACCGGCCACTTTTTCAAACTTCTCCACTAACCTCCTTCTTTCCTTTTGCGCCGAGGATTTACCCCCCATCTGTTTAGGTGAGCAGCGCGCCGGCCTAGAGCCAAACGTTGATTCCTACCAGGGCGCCTCCAGCGATTTTTATCTGGTCCCGGGAAAACGTAGGTGGAAAAGAGGTAAACGAGCAGGAATCCAGGTGAGAATAAGACTTCTCTTAAAGCGTGGATTATCAAGTAAACATCGGCGTGATCTTTTAGCTTCTTGTCCTTTGCGACCAGAGCGCCACTTCCGCGGTGATGTTTCTCCATCTATGTTTCCTCAGGTCTGTTTTTCCTCATTCTTCAGTGGTTTCTCCTCTTGTTCCCTCCATAAGTGGTTTTTATAAACACCGTGGAGCTAACCCTGCTAATTTACATCCACCAACCCCAGCTGTTTCTGTAGTTTCTAATTCCTCCACATCACTCAGCATGGCTGTGCTAATTATCTGCTCAATGATCTAATTCTCTCTAAAACCTGGATTTTCTGTTTCTGACTGAAGTTTGGCAGCAAACATCTGATTATTCTGGTCTGATTGAACTTTGCCCGAGTGATTATTCTTTTCTTAGCCAAGCCCAGTCGTGGTGGAAGCCTAGCTGTTGTTTTTATTTATTTGGCAGACACTTTTAACCAAGCCAAATAAAGTTAGGTGGATTTATCATCCACCTGGTCCAAACAGTTCTTTTCTTCAGGAATGAAGTTGGTGATCGTTGGTGACTTTTACATCCACGTTGACGATCCCATCAGAGCACTTTACCATGACTTTCTCCAGCCTCGTGGACTCCTTCAGCTTCACCCATTATGTTTCTGGCCCCACACACACCAGGGGGCACACTCTAGACCTTGTTTTTACCCTGGGACTAAATGCTGGCAATATTTGTCCTGAGGATATTTATGTTTCAGATCACCATTGCACCTCCTGCTCGCCATCTGGTTAGTTCTCGTTTTCTTAATGAGGTGGTTCAGGATGCCTGTGCCCGGCTTCTGACCTAGTCCTCCAAACACACCCACATCACCCCGCAGGGCATGAACCTGCAACCCTGTAGTAAGGATCGGGAACTTAACTCTTCAGCTACCGTCACACCACGTCTCAAACTAGTCACCAGCAGACACTGCTCTGGCAGATTCTTGGCTTTAGGCCCATTTCCACTATCCTAAATGTCTGGATAACTTTATTGGACCTTCGCGGCATGTGCACATTTCCATTTCACAGGTTCAGCCCAAAAGGACCATTTTACGGCCCATTGTAGGAACCAACAGAGTGCCTACACAGGCACAGATACTCTGAAGGGCCCGGTAGAGTTGCTGAGCAGGACTTGTGGGTAACTCATGCTGATTGGTTGTAACCCAGTAGGACGTTATATCATCAAACTTCACCAAACAGCTGGGAGCTGTAAAATTATTTTTGGTGAAGCAGATTGGAAGGAAAGGAAAATTAGCAGCATTGAAACTGCATCAGAATTGATAATTTTGAACTCCCAACACTGAAACATTTGGTAGGAGCCTCCCCCCCAAAAAAAACTAAATTTTTGCTATGATAAAAGCTTTAGAGAACAGTTGATGTTGCTGTGTTGCTGGATAATCCAACGTTTTATTGTTCCTACCTAAACGTGGGTTTGTTCCTGTAAGATCAGGGTTTGAAATCACAGTCTCTTCATTTTTACCAGTCGTCTAAGACAGTGCCGGCCGCTGTAGGAGCATCAAACAAGTGGCTCATTAATTTCACCCAGAGGTTGTTCCTCCTGCTCTGAAACAGCCAATATGAGGCTGTTCTGTGACTGCAGTAACTCCTGGTGGCACAGCGATTAAGGAAATGATTCATTTGGTTAATTACTTAAATGATTAGCTCAGTAAGTTACATACAGATTATTTTATTTGCTGTCTTGTGAGCTTTTAAAGAAGACAAGTGACTCGCACAGCTTTTAGTGTAATCTCTTATTTTCTCCTGTCAGAATTACGGTAAAACCATCTGTCATATCCATGTTCTAGCAGCCAGCTCTGTGTCAGGCAGATAAAAGTGATCATTTTAATGCACTTTTTTGTTGTGAGTGTTGTTCTGGCAGCGAATGTTGCAGCAATCTGCAATAAGTATGTGAGCAAGTAATAAGTAATATCTTTTTTTACTTTCTGAAGAAGATATTTAAAAAGAGACAAAAAGGGATACGAACTGAATATGTGGATGCTCAATCCAATTTCAGTGTCCCCCGTGTTTATGCGCTTCCTCAAACACCCTTTTCATGTGGAATACAGCAGAGTGCCAAAGCCAGTAAAGTTGTTGTTTTTTTAAGAAGAAAGAAAAAAAGAGCTCCGCTAGTCCTAACCATATCTGCTTTCATGCTTCATTGGGGTAAAAAAAATACAAAAAGGTGAGAGCTGCAAGGAGCTAGCGAGGCGATGAATCTCTGAGGGATGGGCGGTGTTACAGGATGTTGTTTATTATTATTATTATTATTGTTATTATGATTATTATTGTGAGATTCAAAGGCCAGACTCTTAGTTTCCAGTTAAAACCAAACCTTTCATTCTGCTGCTGCAGCTTTTTCATGTAGTCATCTGAGCTTCATGGGTTCATCAGCAGCCACTGATTCACCAGAGTGGCTGCAGAGAAATTAAAGAAAGCAGCTTCCTTTTCCATCCTTCTCCTCATTCAAGTTGTCATTTTACAAAATGTTGTAGTAAAACAATATGTACTTTAGGTAATTAGAGCCTCTACAGTTTGGCATTGACATTTAAATATACATGATGTCAACTATTTGATTAATCTGTTAATATGTGGAGGGTTCTGAGATGTGATGGGAGGGGCCAAGGTAGGGGTGAGGTGTGTGTGTGTGTGTGTGATAAATGAGATGAGGAGTGGTCCACTGCAGAACTCCAGGATCATGGATATTAATTTAAAGCAGAAGAATACCATAGGACAGCGTTAGATTGTAAAACTATAGGTTAATGTGGGATTTTTATAAAAATTAAATATAATTCAAAGGACAAACAAGTTATTTATTTTCATATTAAATACGTTTATGAGGTGTTTTAGACAGAAATATTTTCCATTTATTCATTTAAGTACTCAGATGAATGTTCCGTTGGACTGACCTCTTTTGCTGATTTTGTTTTCTTTTATTGCATAGCTGAGATTTTATTAATCTTCCATATAATAAAACACGTAGAAGGGTTGAATCGTACTCGCTGGATTGCAGGAAGAAAAATGCTGTAAATGTGTGAGAATCCTGCTGAAACCTTCACTCTCAGATTGTCGGTGGTGCACGTCGAGTCTGAAAAGACGGGATTTGGATAAAAGGAGGAGAAACAGCTTGCTTCAATCAAGATGGCTGCTTGTTAAATCTCACACAGATTTCTGCACTAACTAAAGTAAACACAGGAACACAAAGACGGTTTCACCAAGAGGGGGCTGGATCTGTGTTTTAGGGTCTTTCTGTTGGGAGACCGCACATCGATGCACCACAGTGTGTTTTCTGAGACTGGTTATGTGTTTTAACTAAGCTACACGGCTTATCTGTCCTCCACCTCCTCATGCACACTTTTATTATTTATTTCATGTCAATAATCGATCAGAAACACTTTTTCCATGCAAATATTAAAATAACCACATTTCCAGGTGGGTATTTTTGATTTGACACTCATATATCTGTGACTCCTGGTCGTTTAGCAGCGCTTTAACACCTGCAGTTTCACACAACTCCCAATTCTCGGCTTCATATACTCTCGAATGTGCTGCGGGATCGCTGCCTTTTACTGGTGCTGCTCTCTGACTGAACGCCTGATAGGAAGTTGCCTTATGTCTCGCTGGTAACACAGAGGGGAGCATTAAATATGATAAATGCAGACTCATCAGAAAAATTTAATATGAAGTAGAAAAGGCTTTGAAGAACAAGATGCAGCTTGCTTGTAACGATTATCTGAGGGAAAACGCAGCTCCGATGTGGCATCTAAAACACACAGAAAATGTAAAAAGCTTAAAAGTGTGGATCACTTGCATAATCAATATATTTGTATATTGATTCATAATCAGTGTTGTGCAAGTTACTTCAAAACTGTAAATTTAAATTTAAAGTAATTCATTACATTACAATATTACTGATTTTAAAATGTAAGGCATTACACTACTTTTGCATTACTCTAAGTTACTTTCAACAAAACAACTTCAGTATCAGTTTGGTAATTTGATGCCTGGTGAACTCATGACTCATCCGGTGGAAGGTGATGTGGTGTCTGAGCTAGGATTGCTGTTAAAAACTGTTCTTTAGAAGGATTGCTTATGAAATAAAAGCAACAACAATCTGTACTCTCAGCACGCTGCCATCTTAGATTAAGTGAACGGCGAGTGAGGTGGTGGGGGCTCCAAGCCTATATTTGCCTTGGTCCCCAAATGCCTTGATACGGCCCTGGATGTGGGACTGACTTCTGGTATGATCTGATTCTATCACATGTATAAATATTAAATGCTTATATATTATTGCTTTTCACTGGTAAAAATGAGTATGGGGGATAAATCTACATACTTTTTTTCTTTTCAAGCATTTTTTTTGTTTTCTTGATTTTATTTGAATCATTTCCGGCCCTTTCTCTCTCTAACCTTCCTGCATGCAGCATGTTTTCTCCGTCTTCCAGAAAACCCGTTTCCTAGATTTCCTACTTTCTAACTAATCAGCCAAAGGGATCTTCACATGTGCGGCGCTCCAGCAGCAATGAGTTGAAATCACCACAGCCCAGATTAACTCAGCTGAGGCAAAGCACGTCAGAAAAGTACAGAATACCAGAGAACATGCGCTGATATGAACGATCGCAGGTGAATTATTTTGTTTTAGTGGAGCGATTTTGTGAATGTTACAGCGGCCGCACGCAGGACGCAGCTGGAGTAGTTGGGCCGTTACCGCGGCGTCCTCTCTGCCCTAAGAAACGCAGCTTGATTCTAGGTTTAAAAATGCATTGTAATAACCGCGTTACTGACAATTGTACCGAGTAAATATTACCATTTTCTTTCCCTGTAATGCCTTACATTACCACATTACAGCAAAAAGTAATGCATTGCAGTAATTAATTACTTTTGTACCGCGTTACTCCCAACACTGTTCATAATTGCCCTCTGGGATTAATAAAGTATCTTTGAATTGTGCATATATATAGATATTGATCACATTTAGTGAACCACACGTTTATTAAAGTGAAATAGTTCAGAGGGAAGACGGTGGAGATGCTAAAGGAATGGAGTCAGCTTTAGCGAGACTGAAAAGGCTGTTGAAAGTGCCGAACTGTATTGTAGCAGGTTACTGAATGAAGTGTCAGGGTGACGTGCATTAAATGAAGCACAGTTCAAACACTGAGTATGAGCGCCTAATGGAAGCTGTCAGGCTAAGTGTAAGCGATCAGAGGAACCAAAGGGTTCAGTCAACGGTGAAGTGCTGATGGGACGCAGTCGGCTCGGAGGAGTGAAGTTAAAGATGTTACATTAAACTAAGTTGTGTTACACAGCCAGAACCACCTTTGTGTCACCACATGTCCATAAACACTCAGTATGGCTGGCTTCACCACACATAAACACGCTGAGACGATTCCTGTTCGTTCTCCCTCAACCAAGCGTTGTGTCCCTGGTTAAAGGAGACTGATCCAAAATATCTTCTTTTAGATAAAAATGTTGATAACCTGAGGTTGTGATACACTTTTAAAATAAACTCTTTAAAAACAGAAAACTTGTTGATCCTCTGTAGGTTTTTGTGGCCTGTTGGTATGTATGACCCGAGCTCTCACTTCCTGTTTCTGAGTTTTAAACCAAATCCAAAATGTTGGGTTTCTATATGAGAACTTCAACAGGTGTGTGTGTGTGTGTGTGTGTGTGTGTGTGTGTGTGTGTTCATTTTGGAAATTATTTCTTTCTGCTGTCAAACGACCAATGTCCCACTCGTTAGGCTTGGATGATCATTTGTAACAGGAGAACCACAGATTAACACACTTTTGACCGTCCTCCGGGCAGAGATTATTCTGTCAGTTTGACAAACTCTGAAGCTCATGTCAGTAAGATTAAAGGAGAAATCTTAATTTGAAAGAGACTATTTTGGAAAGAAATGGAGCTGGAACACTCCAGGAGGGTCAAGTAGATTTCTTCAGAAATAGTGAAAATCTTCTTCTTCGTCTTGTTCTTCTTTCGTATCGGACCACTACCAATATGTTCAAAACCACTAACGCTGGCTGTTAACACAGATTTATCAGGCATCATTGAAATCAATCAAATTTAGAGCTAAATCCTATAATGATTAAAGCATAACGGAAGCAGGATATATTGTGCGTTCTAGTGCGCCCTGCAGAGTTATATAATCTGTGCTCTGGTGATCACTTGATGCTCTTATTTTGGCGAGTTACATGAGAAAAGACAGTAAGGGAAAAATTAGGCAGTTAGAGTAATCACGTGACTAATGCATGGGTTCATCTAGGGCTGCTCAATTAATTGGATTTTAATGGCGATTACGATCTGAGTTTTGAACGATTATAAAAACAAAACAAGCCGATTATTTGTTCCTCCCAATTGCGCTGCCCCGAGTTGCAAATGAGGCGACTTTGACGCCATTTCCAACAGCTTTTCAGACCCCCTTCTTGACTTTTTAAATCTTAAAAGTACCTGGCGAACAAACATCTCTGGTAACCCTTAGCTACTTTCTGGATAACTGTCGTCGACATTTCCTGCAGGTTAGCTAAACACTCCGCCTGCGCTCCGGACCGTTCTTCAGGACATTAGGAAAGGGAATGATGTAGTGATGTGTCGGTCGCTAAAGACAGCTCTCGGAGCCGGCTCCCTGTTGGAATAACCAGAGTGAGTGACACACACCGTACCTGCGGACTCCTGAGCTGCTAAAAACGGCTAAATGTGCGCGTGCGGCGCGCTAAACACGTGCAGCTTGCCCCTGATTGCTGTGAGACCGGGTTGGGGGGTGCAGCTGTGGTTGAGACAATTATTACATTAACTGATGGACTTGTAAATAAATAGTTTATAAATAAGGTAGAAATAACTTCCTCACGCTGATAAATAATAACTAATCTCTCTGAGGACACGGTGCTAGTGCATGCTCCTACAGCACCTTGACACGACTCAATAAATGTTATGCAACATTTTGTGAACATCAATTTACTTGCATTTATTTGCTAAAAATACCACTGTATAATTCTTGCTGTCAGTATTTGCAAGATATTGGTATTTGGGTCTGTACTGGTTAGACTTAAATGAGTTAAACCAAGGTCTAGAGCCCTTGGGTCATAAACTATGAGCTGTGAGTATATTGGTCTTTTTATACTGGGAATCAGGAGTTATTTTAGTGATCATCTTGTTTCTTATTTATTTTTGTCCTGGTTGTGCCCTGAGCAATTTTATGACTGAATAAAAACAAATAAAATCAGCATAAATAGAAAAATCGTCCTAAATAATCGAGATCTCAATTTCAGTCACAATAATCGTGATTATTATTTTTGCCATAATCGAGCAGCCCTAATTTCATCTGGATCACTGATCCCAGAATGTCATCCCGCCTTCTCCATGAGCAGGAAGTAAATCCAGTCTGTTTCTCCAAATGGGGACTTGACTCCATGTCAGCACTGGAAGGTAAATGTAACACGTGTTCACTGATCTTTAGGATCGTCAGGCAACAAATGTGTTTCTAATAGACTCCCCTCTCATTCAGTGTACAGAACAATCATTCCTATTGCTGTATGAATGGTACAGAAGAATTAAATAGACATTCCTCGTCAGCACACATCCTAAACTCTCAGATTACCGTGTGATTCAGGCCTCTGTAGCTTTTCGGGGACATTTGTCTTAGCTGGCTGATTGTGTCATGATCAGGATGGCAGGCTGCACTCTCATCCACAGGAACCAGTATGAAGACTGAGGATGAACAGATCTGGCTCTGCTGGTGTTGTGATGAGGAGAAGATCAGGCTGCTCGTGAAACACGCTGTTATTTCTGAGAGCTGCTTTAGAGCAGCTTACAGCCCTGACAGCCCCAGTACGGAGATGCATCGCAGGACCTGGAGGATAAATGACTTGTTCCGGGGGTACGGGTGTGGTCATGGCCAGAAAAAAGCACAGAACTTGGAGCAGACTTCAGCTTCTGCAGTGGAACCTGGAAGCGGTGTGCTTAGTTTCTAAAACCGATTTTCTTTTTCAGAACAATGCTAAGCTCATTTTCAAGGTCATATTTCAGTTTCAGTGAAAAAGAAGCAGGTGAAGCTAGCTGATAGATTCCAGTAGGCACTGGTAAATCGTTATCTGTAAACCAATAAAGGTTTTTAATAGAGGAATGGCAGGACGGGCTGTTGTGTGCTTGTGGAGATGATTGACAGTAGTATCAACAGTAAATCACAAGAATGCATCCATCCACATGGTTTCTGTTTGTGGGATCATGCTTTCAGAGTGTAGACATTTACTCTTGAGCAGTTTTTCCCCACAAGATGCAACTTTTAGTATGCTGTAAAGGCACGGTTCATGGACAGCGCTCCTCCTGTATCCATCAGAACTTCAGGACCACACTGAGCCAAAAGGCTCTTCAGGTATTTCAAACTGTCTGCTATGATGTGTTGGTGAGTTAAGGTGCAAATCTCTGGACTGCAAATGAAGCATTCCAGCCAGGTCAGAAGATCTGTCTCTGGGCATGCTCAGGCTGAGCTTTAGGACTTTGCACACTTTACTGCACATGTGCAAAGAGTTGCGTTTAACCACAGAGGTGTACATAGATTCATTTAAAGGGGAACTAAGCAGTTTTGGCTTGCTTTACCGCCCTCTAGTGTCTGTTTGTATAACCAAAACCAAAATCAGCTGGGTGTGAAGTTGCATGCTGGCCACAGGGGGCGATAGGTGCTGGGTGGCCTTTCATTAACCCCGTAAAGGGTCATTTTAGCACAAGGAAATGATTTAAAAATATGAAAAAGTTACAAAGAATCTCTTAAAAAACTAAATGCTTGTATTTTATTCCTAAATCTGTGTGTGATGATCTGATTCATGTGGGTATAACTGTATAATTTTTCACATTAATGATAAACTGCCACACTTAAATCCAGGAGATGATGGACACGATACCTGTTAGCCCGGCTGGCATGGACGTAATTTTGGGGGGGGGGACAGGGGGGACATGTCCCCCCCACTTTTTCCAAAGTCAAGTTTTGACCCCTGCACTTTTTACCATCCAAAAACAATATTACGCTATATTAAATTGACACTGGTTGAGCTCTAGGACCAAGCGGAAAACAACCGTTTGTGTTGAAGCCTGTTTCCCATTAGAACATACTGTAAAGATACCCCCCCACCCCCCACCCCCAGTGTCCCCCCCACTTCTAAAGTGAAAATTACGTCCTTGCCGGCTGGTCCAGCTGTATCGTTTAACTAGTCAGAAAGTTTTGTTGTATTAATAATTCATCATGAGGAACAACGACTCGTGCAAGCATCGCCTTCAATTACTGTCAATCAATGAGATCCCCCCATTTTAATGGATTTTTCATTGTTTTACATTTTTACGTCTGCTTCTCCGGCGACAGACCTGTGCCTGAGTGATTGTGCATTTATCTGTTTTAACGGTGCTATTATCAGCATAGAACATCTACTAGAAATGCAAAGCAGATGGTAATAGTTCTGTGCCTCCGTTTTATCACGAAATTCAAGCTATAATGTTGCTCAAACTTGGCTCCTAGGTTGTGTTTTACTGTCAGTTGGGACATTTTACCGTTAATTAAAGATGTGTCCAGTGCATGGTAGTGCATTAGGCAGGTCTGGGTTGGCTCAGATCCAGGTCATAGCTGGAGAAAACTATTGGAAAACTCACATTTGGGGAAACTAATCTAGTTGAGAATGTTGATGTGACCTGCAAGATACATCACAATTACTGATTACTTGAATGATTGCTTGTAAGGGATTGTCAACATTTTCCCAGTGACATCATGAGTTTTGTCAACGTAAAATAACCTAGAATGACCTATAAGAAACAATAAGAAGAGTCACTGATTAGTATCAGACCTCCTGTTGATTTTTTTAGATGATAAGCTTTATTTTGGGAATTGCTGAACAAACCAAACATCAAAAAGAAAATTAAACAAGTGAAAATGTTCCCATAAATAACCTCATTGCTGAGTGTGAAATAAATAATTTTTGCCTTGTCGTACAGGAACCGTGTCACCGGCTCAGTACCCAGGGAGCTGAAAGCGTTTGTGCAAATGAGCATCAGAGAAGGATTCACTGGAAGGAATAACTGACGAATAAATAATAATTAACAATTAAGAGCTGGAATCTCCCAGAGAAACGACTGCTAGAAAGGAGAATCCACATTTTCAGGGGAAGTCCAACTAAATTGGTGCATGTGACAACACGTGTATCAATTCACCATTTGTTTTAAGGTTCCGGCATCTTGAGATGTATTTGCATGTTTGAGACTCTTAATTTGATGGATTAAAATAGTTTCTGACTTCTGATGTGATGGCTGCACTGGAAGTGGCCAAAGAAAGCTGCTGAAAGTTGTGTCAGGAGGTGCTCCTGTAGCCTCCAGTGTCTCTGGTGTCTCGTCTCCCTGAACTCACCTGCCCCTCGTTACCTTACCCACGGGTGTCCCCGATTACCCTCTCGTATTTAAATGTGCTGTTCTGTGTCCGCTCCTTGTCTCGTCTTCCTGTCCAGTCATGTCATCCTCTCTGTCATCATTCAGATAAACCTATTCTTTCTACCTGCATCCTGTGCATGCTCTCACCTGCATTTGGGTCATAACAAACAATTACCCATCATGACAAGTTGTTTACATTTTATTTTCAACACCAATAAAGTTTATGTTTATGTTTATGTTTATGTATTTAGCAGACGCTTTTGTCCAAAGCGACTTACCAGTGATAATCGGCATTTTGCCCTTGAGGCTAACAACAATAACAACAAATTGACATCAGTCATGGAGAGGAGGGTACAAGGAGTGGACAGTAGAGAGGGGGGACGGGTGCAGACAAGGTGCTAGTTAAGAAGATGCTCTCTGAAGAGCAGGGTCTTCAGGAGTTTCTTGAAAATAGAAAAGTAAGCCGCAGTTCTGGTAGAGCTTGGAAGGTCATTCCACATTTGTGGAACGATGCATGAGAAGAGTCTGGATTGTCCTGAGCGTGGTGTAGGCACTGCTAGCCGACAATCCTGTGATGACCGGAGCGGCCGGGCCGAGACGTAAGCCTTTGCAAGAGGATTCAGGTAGATGGGAGCCGTACCATCTCGGACTTTGTATGCTAGTGTTAGCAATTTGAATTTGATGCGTGCTGCTAGCGGTAGCCAGTGGAGCTCAGTGAACAGAGGGGTGACGTGTGCTCTTTTAGGCTGATTGAAGACCAGACGCGCCGCTGCGTTCTGGACCATTTGAAGAGGTTTCACAGTACAGCCTGGAAGACCAGTTAGAAGAGCATTGCAGTAATCAAGGCGGGAGATGACAGTAGATTGCACCAGGAGCTGGGTGGCATGTTGTGTTAGGTATGGTCTGATCTTACGTATGTTGTACAGCGCAAAGCGGCATGAACGGGCAACAGAGGCAACATGATCTTTAAAGGTCAGGTGTTCATCAATCACAACACCCAGATTTCGAACTGCCTTTGAAGGAGCCAGTGATAGGAAGTCATTTTGGATTGAGATATTTTGCTGAAAGGATGGTTTTGCTGGGATGACAAGTAGTTCAGTTTTAGAGAGGTTGAGTTGGAGATGGTGGGATTTCATCCATTTTGATATGTCAGAGAGACAGTTTGATATTCGTGCAGAGACAGTGTGGTCGTCCGGTGGAAATGACAGATAGAGCTGGGTGTCGTCTGCATAGCAGTGGAAGGAGAAGCCATGTGATCGAATGATCTCACCCAGTGAGGTGGTGTATATGGCAGAGAGAAGAGGTCCTAGTACAGAGCCCTGGGGAACTCCTGTGGCAAGATGGTGCACGGTAGAGGATTGTCCAAGCCAAGATACGCTGAATGATCGTCCTGTGAGGTAAGATTCAAACCAGGTGTGAGCTTTCTCTGTGATGCCCATGCTAGAGCGTGTGGACAAAAGGAAGCCATGGTTGACGGTGTCAAATGCAGCCGATAAGTCGAGCAGGATAAGCACTGAGGATTTGCCAGTCGCTCTAGCTTCTTTTAAGAATTCCGTCACTGCTAACAGAGCAGTTTCAGTGGAGTGGCCCTTTTTGAACCCAGATTGGTGAGGGTCAAGCAGACAGTTTTGTGAGAGGTATTCTGTGATCTGCTTGAAAGCCACCCTTTCAATGGTTTTGGACAGAAAAGGGAGGAGAGAGATAGGTCGGTAGTTCTCCACATGATTTGGAGGAAGAGATTTTTTTTTAGCAGCGGTTTAACCTGAGCATGCTTGAGAGAGAAGGGAAAAGTACCGGATATCAGTGATGCATTGATCACATGTGTGACTGCTGTGGCTACTGTGGGAGCAATAGCTTGGAGCAGCTTAGTTGGAATGGGGTCAAGTGGGCATGTAGTAGGGCGGCTGCACGTGAGAAGCTTGGACACAGTTCTCAGTGAGAGGGGAAAAAGAGGAAAATGAAGCAGTAGGGCTTGGGATGGTTGGGCTTGAAGGAGATTGTGGTAGTGAATGTTCAGGAGTGGCCAGTTGAGTAAACTGTTTGCTTATAGCTGCCCCTTTGTCAGTGAAGAATGAGGCAAAGGTGTCAGCTGATAGATTGTTGGTAGGAGGTGGAGACGGAGGGTTGAGCTGAAAGTAAAAAACAATGTCAATAAAATGAATTCTAGTTTAGGCAGCATAAAAACTCCCAGAATCCACAGTAAACACACACACACACACACACACACACACACACACACACACACACACACACACACACACACACACACACACACACACACACACACACACACACACACACACACACACACACACATACACACACACACACACACACACAAACACACATATTTGAGTGTGTGTGTTTTTCTGCTTTGCTCTTGGAGGGTGCAGATGCTTTTTTCCTCCTCTCCTCCATATCTTATCCTCAAGGCCTTTGTCTGTCTGTGTGTGCTGGGTGCACGGCTGCTTCTGCATTTTTCTGGAAACTGGAAACTGAAATTCACTAAAATGGATCTCGTCAGTTGGTCTCTCAACACGATTGATAACATTTTTTCAACGATGAGAACAGGAGAAGGGGCTCCTGGATGTCCCGCCGCGACAGACCCAGTTGGACACATCATGGACTCCTGGAAACAGTGGAACTTGATTTGTTTATCTCGGCTGTCTGTGGAGGACTCTGGAGACGTGTGGATATTCATGGTGTTGGTGTCAGGTTTCCTGCTCATTGGCCTTGGAGGCTACATGACTTACTTGAAAATTAACGAGCTGTCGAGGAATATTGGCCTGATCCCCGAGCTCAGAGATGGTTTACACCGCACTGTGAATTCACAGACTCAGATAATTGTCGAGATGAATTGTAAGCTTGGAACTTTGGCTGAGATTCATTATTGGCACAAAGATGGATGCCATCAAGGAGAGAGTGGACGAATCAGCACAGATTGGGATAGTTTAATGTCCATTATTGGGATTTTGAGCGGTTGAGGACCAACAAACTGTAAGACAGAGAGGAAATTATCTCTGTCTGGCCCCAAAACAATTTCTAATTAGAATCTGGCGTCCTTGAGCCTGCAAGGCTCCAACGAAAACTCCCCCCTCAGAAGATATGTGGAATGTGCCGTCGCTATGGCAACTGAACTCTGTCTCCTTTCCCAGCCTAGGCGGGACTGCGGGAAGGCCGCTGAAACATTCCAGGTTCACTGCAACCCTCCAACCCTCAATGCTCCTCCCCCTATCCACACTGAGGTGACATGTGCTGCTTATCGTGGCTGCAGGAACTGAAGTGGGGATAGTCCCAACCCACCACCCCACCTAGTGGACACTTATGTTGTGTTATGTCTGAAGTCTGTTGCATTTCTGTCTGAGGTGATTTTTTGCAGAGCAAAGCTGTCCTCCTGGTGGAGGGAGGGTAACTCTGAAGTACCGTTTTTCCCTCCACCTGAACCAATCCTCATGTGACCCTCTTATCTCTTTTAAGGCAGCATGACTCAGGGTTGCGAATGACCACAGTCACCAATTCTTGTAATGTGTCTTACCCATGTATGTCTGATCTCTGAATTGTGTGTACTGAAACTCTAATTTCCCTCTGGGATTAATAAAGCATCTTTGATTGATTGATTAAGTGCATATTTGTTTGGTTTGAACTAATCAGCATTCAGGTTTTTTCTCTCTCTGCGTTGTCTTCCTGATTATTAAACCAGGTGGCCTCTATAGTAAGTTGCCTTATCTCAACACCGTCGGCTCGAGTCAGCCTGATGAATCTGATGGAGCAGATTTAACTCATTCTTGATAATCAGTCATGAGTATTTCTCTGAGTGTCTGAATAGCTTCAGACCTCCCATCTGTTTACCGTCATTCAAATGATCTCTTGCTTTTATGCAAAGATTGAATGACTCTGAACAAAGCTAATGCTCAAGTACACCTGCAGAAAAAAAAGTTTTTCATCCCTGGTGGAGAGATTAAAAATGAAGAAAGTTGTTTTCTTCTCAGGTTCTCAGACATTTCAGTCGCATCTACAATCATAAAATCTGGGTGTGAACCATGGACGGAATTTTCACTTTAGAAGTGGGGGGGGGGGGGGGGGGGGGGTTCTTTACAGGCTTCAACACAAACGGTTGCTTTCCGCTTGGTCCTAGAGCTCAACCAGTGTCAATTTAATATAGTGTAATATTGTTTTTGGATGGTAAAAAGTGCAGGGGTCAAAACTTGACTTTGGAAAAAGTGGGGGGGACATGTCCCCCCTGTCCCCCCCCCAAATTACGTCCATGATGTAAACTCAGCATTTCATTAGTTAAACTTCATATAAAAACATGTCTCGTAACTTGAGATCATTCTTATAGGCCATGGAAATCCACCAGAGGATTCATCAGGATTAATGATTCATTTATTATTTATGTATTTTTATATTCACCAAGGCCACCATTTTCAGAACAATGTTTGCGTTGTATTTCTGAAGCAGCAGCTCACTCAGAGACGAGTCCTCCTTCATTAGAAGAAACTGGGTGGTGATATGCCAACAGCCCTTTTACTGCAGGCCTCCAGCTCCTAAGAGAAGGTCGTCTGCCATGCTTAAGTCATGTTGCCTGTGCAGCTGCTCCCTAATTGACGCGTGCATCGCTGTAATGTGGAGAGAGTAGCCTATTTATTTGTGTGTGGGTGGAAGCCACAAGGTAGCTTCCCCCCGTCTAGCCTTTCTGCCAGCTTCTGCTGCAACGGGATCAATTAATGTGTGTGTGTGTGGGTCAGCACACACACGTTTGGATCAAATCAGTGTGTTTGTGTGATGTGAACCCCTCCTGTTGAACCACTGCCCCGCAGCACCACCTCTAATATGCTCTGCACACCAGAGAGCTCCTTTTTGCTCTTCTCTTTTGTTTCTTCTCTATTTCAATTTCTGTTTATCTTGCCGAGGCTTTTTTTTCCCACGACTGCCTCACTGGGAAGTGTTTCTTTCCTTCTTGTGTTGGCTCATTTATTACATCTGCACTCCCTTCTGTGTATTCCAACCCCATCAACCAGCACGTGCGTTATATATTGTTTGATTTGCTTTCTCTGCTACATTTTAGTTTTTTTTCTTTTCCGTATTTATTGATACATTTTCTTTTTTCCCTGTTTCACTCTTTCCTCTTGCTGCTTCTCATCACATCCTTGCCTTTTTTATTTATTTATTTAGCATTTTGCCCACTTTGGGACGAAATATGCTTGCTTTATTCACCTTTTCTTCCACATTGGCTCTTTCAGGATCGCATCTTAGGGCCACACATTCCTCTCCTTCTTTCTCCTGCTGCAGCTTGTGCTATCAATGTGAGTGATTGTGCAATCCTGCAGCGTGTAAAAGACACGAGGAGACTGTCAAACAGATCAATAGACAGTGTCTGAATATGTCTTCTAACCTCCTTCCGCACCACAACGCCCTTCACTCACACACACACGCACGCACACACACACACACACACTTGCATGTACAAACAGGCGCAGATACACACAAACGCGCACGCAATGAAAGCAGATGCATTCTATTGAACATTTTGGAGCGTTAACATGCATTCCCCACAAAAAGAAGAATGTGGAGGCATACATAACACATCCTTGGTTGAGAGGTGGTATGATGCAGAAAGATGCTCAGTCAGGAGCACGGGTCACCAAGACAGGAGCTGCAACTGTTGTGCCTCACTCTGATCGATTTTCCATCTGAACTGTAGATCTGATTGAAGACAGACAAGGTGACAGTTAAAGATTGGAATCCTCTCCCTCTGACTACACACACACACACACACACACACACTACAAGTGGCTGATCCCTTATCTATGCCCCACAGTAGTTGCCAGAACAAAAAGTGGAGCTGGCATCATGTACCACGGTGTTTGTCGGATCATCTATCAGCCTGAAACGGCTCCAACACCAAGGCTAGAGTGCAGGAGAAAATCAGTTCAATTAGACCTCTGTGGTGGTTGTATCCGCAAGAGCACTTCCATCTATGTTTTATGTATGTAGCTGACATTCGTATCTGCTGCGGTTCCCTGCATGTTCCTCCTGCCACAGCAAAAACAAAACAGGTGAAGAAAAGAAAAGATTCAAAGGTCAGAGCTGGAGCCTCTCAGTGGTGGAGATGACACACAGGATGCGGTTAGGAGGGACAATGGTGGTTTACCACGATCCTTCTCACAATGTGGTGAAGTTTAAATGAGAAACGCTGTTTCAACAGACGTTTAGTGTTTTTGATGCATCCGTGAAGACGCAGAGATGCGTAGTAACACTCGTTTTAGTGTCACGGATCATGTGGTTGTTAGAAATGAGTAAAAAACAAACTTTTACTTATAAGACATTTACACAAGAGGGAAAGTCAAGAATACATTCATGGATGTTTGTCTTTGTTTCACTTCCTCTTGTTTGACACCAAAAACCAAAAGATATTTCCTGAAAAGTTGGATGTTGTTTATGTTTAATGTCATTCCTTCCCCAGATAACACCACAATGTGCAGTAGGTGATAGATAGGCTTGTGCTGCTATGCTAGCATTCATGCCATCAAACACAATTTAAGGTTTTTTAAACAAGTTTGAATGTTGTTCTTTGATTAAATACAAAAACATTATTATCATTATTATTATTATTATTAGAAACAGCCATATGTTTAGGTTCAGCTGACCTAATTTATTAGAAGAGGCGTTGTCATAAAAGTAAAACTTGTTACTTTACAAGCCAAATCAAAAAGCTACAGAGGTAGAAAATAATCTATCGGTAGCAGAAAGAGGGAGTTGACACATCAGTGTCAGTGAAATGCCCTACATGTCCTGCAGTACCTTTCCTCACCAGTAGGTCTACAGAGAAAAGAACGGCAACAGAAGAAGAGTTAATAGGGAGTACACTCTTCGCACTCTAAGAGGTGACCCAGCCTTTCCACTAGATGCGGAAGCAGCACGTAACGGGAGAGTTTCAGACGCGACCAGAAGCTGGTCCCGCCAGGTCATTAAATCAGGAGAGAATTGTAACATCACGTGTAATTTCAACAGTTCACATGATAACAAGCAGATATGGAGTTGGTTGTATCTGTTCTGGTTGTCTCTGCTACAGAGGTGTCACAGGAAACAATGCACTTTTTTTACTGATTAAGCAACTGGAAATCTGCACGAGCCTTTTATTTCAATCAATCAATCAATCAATCAATCAATCAATCAATCAATCAATCAATCAATCAATCAATCATTCAAAGCTTTATTTATAAAGCGCCTTCTGCAACCCTGTCAGGAAGCCCAAGGCGCTGAACATGGTACAGTAGAAGTACAAATATAGTGAATAAATAAAAAACAAAAGCAAATTAAATTACTAAATACAAATTACAAAAAAAAAGGTGAAACATTCTAGTACAGGACAGATGGGTAAAACAAGGGATAGAGTGAACTAGGGTTGTCACGGTAACCGGTATAGCGGTAAACCCCGGTAAAAAAGTTGACAATAAAAGTAACCGTCCAGTTTTTAAAAAACTATATTATCTCGGTGGGGTTACCGTGGCTGCGGTTTAGGCGCGGTGACCCTTACCAGCCACCGTCGCTTCAGCTGAAGTTCCCGCGGCGCGCACACGCACTTTTAGTTTGCAACGGCACCAAAACTTTGAAGCTGAAATAATGGCCGAAGGAGGAGACGGCAGCGCCCAGGACATCCATCAGCCCTCAAAGAAGACTAAATCGGAAGTATGGGCATATTTTGGATTTCTGAAAAATGCTGAGGGACAGTTAATAGAAGACTGCTATCCCGTTTGCAGAACGTGCAGGAAACAAGTGTCTGCAAAAGGCAGCAACACTTCGAATCTAATGGCACATCTGCGTGACCATCACCCACGTCTCTACAGCCAGTGCAAGGTAAGTTAACATTAGCATTTTAGCTTAAATGCATGACGTGAGGACTTTTGGCTGAGGGAGAATGCAACGAGTCACTATATACTGCAGCCGCAGCGTCCTCTGCCAGCATTTAAACCGTGTCACGGACACCCTATTGCTGGATGAAGCATCTTATTTGTTGATGATGAAGAGAAATATACAATTAGTTCCTTGTCATTGATTTTTTTACTTATTCAATGCCATTTATACTTGAACATTTGGATTTGATTACATAGTGTAGTAGTTATTTTAGTCATTTGTTTAAAGTGGCTATTTATTTTAAATACATATTTTTTTAAGGTTGACTTGTACAGCGCTCAAGTCAAGTGTGGACTGGAGTTTTAGATTTTCATTTTGATAATGAAGAAAACAAGTATATGAGAAAACAAGTGGTGTTTCTTTGATTTGTTTACATATTGTTTATGTTTTGAATGTTTGGATTTGTATCATTTAAACCTGCACTGACTACTGCAACATGTTCCAGAAAAAGAAGCTATTTGTTCCTTTACTTGTGAAAAATTGCACTTTTGCTAAGGCTTTGTGTTATTTTAGGTTTAATAAACACTGTTAAACCTTTTCAGAACTATTTCAGTTTGTGTAGAACAGGACTATCAATGCTTTCTGAACATATGCAACACCGTTTAAAAAATACCGCGATAATACCGAAAACCGTGATAATTTTGGTCACAATAACCGTGAGGTTAAATTTTCATACCGTGACAACCCTAGAGTGAACCAATGAAAACTGTGAAATAAATTCAACGTAAAAGAGGGCCGAATCAAACATGTTCAGGAAACGCCAAGCGGAGGAGGTGTGTTTTTAGGCGACTCTTAAAGGCTGGCAGAGATGAGGACAGCCTAACTGAGGGTGGCAACTGGTTCCAGAGTGACAGTGCTAGGACTGAGAAATCCCGGTCCCCGCGAGTACGACACCTAGAACGAGGGACAGCGAGCAAGCCTTGGTCAGAGGAGCGCAGAGCGCGTGATGTGGAATGTTTGTTCAGGAGAGTGGCCAGATAGGGGGAGCACCACCCTGGAAGAAATTGTAAACAAAGACGAGAATTTTGAATTGTGAGCGATAGCAAACCGGAAGCCAGTGCAGGGAGGCCAGGACCGGACTGATGTGGTCCCGTTTCCTGGTCCCAGTCAGGAACCTTGCTGCGCTGTTCTGCACAACCTGAAGGCGACGCAGTGATGACTGACACAACCCTGAATAAAGAGAGTTGAAGTAATCAAGCCTAGAAATAACAAATGCATACATGTGTGATGTATACATCATGCATTTGATTGGTATACCCCAATCAGAAGCCTTGGATGAACCGGGGTGTTCGTCTCCTACTGAAGGCCCGCAAAACCGCTTTTAGGACAGGAGATGCACACGCCTACAGTACAGCCAGGGCTAATCTAAAGAAGGGCATCAAAAAAGCCAAACACCATTACAAAAAGAAGATAGAAGAACACTTCTCCAACTCCAACCCCCGACGCTTGTGGCAAGGACTCCAGACCATCACAGACTACAGGATCACCAAACCCTCCCCCGCATCCTCTGATGTTTCCTTCCTCAATGAGCTCAACAACTTTTATGCTCGTTTTGAGCGAGGGAACCTCACAACCACAACCATAACAGACATGACGCCAGACCACCAACCTCTGACTCTCTCCCCCACCGATGTACGAGCGGTGCTGAGCAGGATCAATGTTCACAAGGCTGCAGGCCCTGATGGTATCCCTGGGCGTTTTCTCAGAGCGTGCTCTGGGGAGCTTGCAGGAGTGCTCACAGACATATTCAAACTGTCCTTGGCCCGTGTTGTGGTACCGGCCTGCTTCAAATCCACCTCCATCGTCCCAATACCCAAAAACTCCAACCCATCTAGCCTCAATGACTACCGCCCGGTAGCACTCACCCCCATCATCACTAAGTGTTTAGAGCAGCTGGTCTTAGCACACCAAATCCAGTCTCCCCCCACCCTGGACCCCCACCAATTTGCATACTGCCAGAACAGGTGCACAGAGGATGCAGTCTCCATTGCACTGCACTCTGTCCTCTCACACCTGGACAACACCAACACCTATGCCAGAATGCTGTTTATAGACTTCAGTTCAGCATTGAATACAATCCACCCCTCACAACTCAACAGGAAAATGACAGACCTTGGGATCAGTTCCCTCACCTGCAAATGGTTACTGGACTTCCTGACCAACCGCCCTCATCATGTCCGACTGGATAACCGCTGCTCATCAACAATCACAATGAACACTGGTGTACCACAAGGCTGTGTGATGAGCCCTTTCCTCTACTCCCTTTTCACCCACGACTGCAGACCTGCTGATGGTTCCAACACCATCATTAAGTTTGCAGATGACAACACGGTGATTGGCCTCATCAGTGACAACGATGAGACCGCCTACAGGTTGGAGGTGGACCGGCTGACTGAGTGGTGCGATACAAACAACCTGCTGCTCAACACTGAGAAGACTAAGGAGCTCATCGTGGACTACAGGAGGAATGCTGACCCACATCCACCCATCCACATTAAGGGGACGGCAGTGGAGCGTGTGAGCAGCTTCAAGTTCCTGGGAGTCCACATCTCCGAGGATCTCACCTGGACTACCAACTGCTCCAAGCTGGTCAAGAAGGCTCACCAGCGCCTCTTCTTCTTGAGGACTCTGAGGAAGAACAACCTGTCCTCAGACATCCTGGTGAACTTCTATCGCTGCACCATCGAGAGCGTCCTGACCAACTGTATAACAGTCTGGTATGGGAACTGCTCCGCCTTGGACCGGAAGGCGTTGCAGAGGGTCAGGAAAACTGCCCAGCGCATCGCCGGAGCACCACTTCCTGCCATAAAGGACATCAACAGGAAGCGGTGTCTGGAAAGGGCAGGGAAAATCATCAGAGACCACAGTCACCCATCACATATTCTGATCACCCTGCTGCCCTCTGGGAGGCGCTACAGGAGCCTCTGGACTAAGACCACCAGGTACCGGAACAGTTTCTTCCCAACAGCTGTCAGACTCCTGAACTCTGCCTCCTGACATATGACCCACGTTAAACTCATGGACTGCTTGTATTAACTACAGCCTGTACATACTTATAGCCATAGAATATTATAACATACTTCATACCGTGTACATTATAACATACGTAATAGATCCATTTCTGTAATATACTTACACATCTATATTATTGCTAATATATATTGTAATACATCTATATCACGCCTAAAGCACTTCTGGATGGATGCAAACTGCATTTCGTTGCCCTGTACCTGTACATGTGCAATGACAATAAAGTTCAATTATATTCCATTCAATTCTATTCTATTCTATTTTGAAAGATTCCCAATATTTTACGTTGCTTTCCTGTTTGACCTCCTGTCTGGCCCGTTCTGAGTTTGACGTGTTGTGGAAGTGGGGAGTGTAAAACATAGACGCAAAGCAGAAACAATATGTCCCTCTGCTCCTGGGAGGTTGGTAAACGTGACGTTTGTGGAAACAAACCCATCCGCTACGACGGTTAATAGCAGCGTGTTACGATTCTTATGCGCTCAGTGGAAAAGCCCGGTTAATTAGAAACACACACAACATCAACCACCCATTAGGTTGAATCTGACTGTTACCCACACAACTCAGCTTTACCCAGTTTACCTCAGGAGTGTATCCTACCAGTCCTTCATTATATGATAAGAAACAAACACGGTAACTCTACTAGAGAGCCTGACCGGTTTCTATGGTTGGTTTTAGAAATCTTTTCAGACGAGAAGGTCCCAGAAACTCTCTCACACCTTTCATGGTAGGTTTTAAACACAGCTGCTGTCATGCCGAGGAGCTTTGGTCATTAGAATGTCTCTTTATCTTTTGTTACAGCAGCAGACTGCTGCTGATAACTCTGTAGAACTTTACCAAAGTTCATGTACTTCAGTGTTTCATCCAGCGTCAGACAAATGCTGCAGTCTGCAGGAAAGATCACGTCACCCTACTCCTTAGTAACTAGTACACTCATTAATTAAGTACACTCATGTATTAATGTAGAATCTTTACTGGTCATGATTCTGACACGAGGTTCACTTCCTGCCTAGTCTGTTATTATTATCATCGTCATTATTGGTTTTATTATTTGTGACACCTCTTTCTGCTGGATTCAGCTCAGTTGACCTGAGTGTGGCTGGTGATGATGCAGGGCTGGCTGAGGAGGATGCTGGTGAAGATGCTCTATGTGATGTTGTGGGGGTGGATGGAAGCTTAGCTGAGCGCTGCAGCTGTCTGACCAATGATGCAGAGGCTGGGTCAGGGAACCCGTTCAGACAGCTGAGTGTCTGGCATGATAAGTTTCCCAGATCCTCAAGAATCGTTCTTCTTTTTTTTTCTTGGTAAAGTTCCACCCTTGGTGGATGTTGGCTGTAAAATACAGCTGATGGCCTTTTCCTGGTAATCCAACTGCAAATATAAAACTTGCCTTGCTGAAAATCTTCTCATTTGTTCACTCTGCAAATCAGAAATATTCACCTTTATATATACAGTATATACACACACATACACACACACACACACACACACACACACACACATATATATACACACACACACACACACACACACACACATTATATATGCTGTACTGACCTCATCTGCTACTTAAACACCACAAATGTAATAATTTTAATCTGCACATTTTAAAATAAAGTGAAAAAAAAAATGATTTTGGTTCTTCTAGTTTGGATGGAGTTCAGGTTTCTAACAAAGTGAGAAAGTCTTCATGCAGTAAACATATTTGTTTCTGGCATTTAACCGTCTGGAGGTAGGTGTTGCAGATGTGCAACGTTAAAACATACCTACCTGGTTACTCCACAAACGTACTTCATGAGCATTTTTTAACTCAGAAGTACCCCTGAGGTAGCCTGGCAAGCCAGACTATAAATGTATTATTTAGTCTGGCCATGCTCCACTGACGGCTCTCGGTTGTGGGGCGGGTTCTACCGTTGTCTTTCAAATGATCTCCACATTCTACTGGACAATGAATGTGACGTACTCTTGTTTCACTCTGTTGCATCATCCCACCCACCAGGCATATAGAGTGCCCTGATTGGCCCACAAAGCGGATAAAGATCTGTGATTTGTTCACTAAGCAGATAGAGCACTATGACTGGCCCACCATTATGGACCAATCACAGCTCTTTATGTGTTTGAAACCCCTCTAGAGAGCTGTGATTGGCTAGCCAGAGTCCTGGTAGGAGCTGTGGAGGTTCCAATGGAGCATGCCTAGACCAAACTTTGCAAAGCAAGAATTTGGTCTAGTTCACTAGGCTACCCCTGAAGGACTTAGTTGTTCGTCCTTTTATCAAAACTTATTTTGAGCCTGAGAGGGTTAAAATCCAGAAACAGGTCAGCATGACCCTGACACAAGAGGGAGCTAAACCAGCTGTGGTCTGTTACAGACCTGTTTGTTAGAAACCCACCTAAAAGAGCATCCGCACTGGATCACATCTTCCAGCAGAAGGCCTGAACTCTGAGGACTTCTTATGATTGGTCCATCGTTCAACACCCAACATTGTCTAAAACCTTTGGGATTCCTGAAAACATTTTACTCATTTGAACAGATCATTGCAAAAACAAATGATCTGGACTAGACTGAATTCAAGGCTGCACAGTGGTGCAGTGGTTAGAGCTGTTGCCTTGCAGCAAGAAGGTCCTGGGTTCGATTCCCGGCCTGGGATCTTTCTGCATGGAGTTTGAATGTTCTCCCTGTGCATGCGTGGGTTCTCTCCGGGTACTCCGGCTTCCTCCCACAGTCCAAAAACATGACTGTTAGGTTGATTGGTCTGCCCAAATTAGGTGTGTGTGTGTGTGTGTGTGTGTGATTGTTTGCCCTGTGTGTCTCTGTGTTGCCCTGCGATGGACTGGCTCTCTTTCCAGGGTGTACCCCGCCTGATTGCCCGTTGACCGCTGGAGATAGCCCCCCCCCCCCCCCGATGATCTGGACTAGACTGAATTCAAATTTTTCAGTAAACCCCTTTTATCACCTCTGCAGCCTTCAGCGTCATCCTTTACAGCAAAAACTAAAAAGCAACATAAGTTTGAGTCGCAGTGATAAGAACTCCAGCTGTCAGAGGAATTTGCTCAAACCCAGACTTGCAGCATCATCTGCAGTGAATTTATTAAAAATGAATCAGGGAAAACATGTCACCCTAAACTGCACCATCAGAGTAATCCAATTCAGTCACCCAAAAATAAATAAAAGCCTCAAGCTGTCGGAGGAAACAGCATCGGCCCTTAAGCTCATAAGCAATTCATAGAGCGTATGTTCCAAGATGCCTGCAATAGGTTTGTGTGCACGTTTACTTGGTAACAAGAGCAGTTATTTACTAACATTAGATTGAGTTGATGGTGCAGGATCAGCGATGGTGTGAAACACAACACCCTCTCAATTACTACTCTAAAGTCATGTTCGATGTAGGAGAACAGACAGAGTGAGAAAAGGGGGGGACGCTCATTTAACTGTTGTAATCCACTCGTGCTCAGGCGAAGGTAAATTAAAAAGATGAAAGTGAGTGTTGGGATTATAAGTGAAGCTGCAATGCTGTGTGGCTTTGCACAGTGAAAACATCTATTGATCTGACACACACACACACACACACACACACACACACACACACACACTGATCCAGTCATCTCACTAGATTATCTTCGAGGTAGTTGTTCTCAACAGCAGCCACAGATGCAAGGCATTGTCAACCTTCCTTCTGTGTGTGTGTGTGTGTGTGTGTGTGTGTGTGTGTGTGTGTGTGTGTGTGTGTGTGTGTGTGTGTGTGTGTGTGTGTGTGTGTGTGTCAGGGGCAGAGAAAGAGGGAGAGGCTGCCAGTTGTAACAGATCGATATCACTGACTGAGAGATCACAGGAATGCTTAGAGCCCATTGACGACTTCTTGTGCATGCTTGAATCTGTTAGTGTGTGTGTGTGTGTGTGTGTGTGTGTGTGTGTGTGTGTGTGTGTGTGTGTGTGTGTGTTCCACAGCATCCAATGACAGAACAGGGGAATGGGAGGAGGATGGATGGTTGAGTGAAAGAGGGAAACAGATGAGTTGATGAAACCTGTTCTCTGCTCCTGGTGTCTTCATCTCTCCAGCTCTGCCTCTCTCTCCACCTTCCTGGCTGCTGTCCTTGTTTCCCGTCTCTGCTCTACCTCTGATTCAGCTGTTGCATCGGTTGATAGTAGATCCTGAGAAACAGCAATGACAGACAATTTGCAAGAATGTCAAGCTGCTTTTATCCTCAGGCACCACATTTAAATAATGCAACACTAGAATAGCTGATAAAGAAAGAGCACTTATTTCTAGAGAGGTCCAGCTGTGGCCCCTGTGACCCATGGAGTGTTTCAGCTGTTAGGAAACACATTTTGAATTATATTACATTCTTTTTAGAAGTCAAAACTGTGTTCCTATTTTCTCCTTGAATGAAGAACTGTGATTGATAGTTTTATAATTAGCCGCTCATTCGGTTGATTAAGAAGAGTTTTATTCCCTTCAAACTAGGGACGAAGGATTTTAGGAAAAGACTGGTTTTACGATGGTGGCAGAGGAGCTAAAAGTCAACTTCATTCAATAAAAAACATTTTAATTATTACTTCTGATTATAATCGGTCACTCTGAGTGTTTCATGCAGGCTGAACATGAAAATAGTCTCCTACACCTATCTCCCTCATTAGCTTCTGATAGAAAATAGATGACAAAACTCTAGTGTTAGACACACCTGACAGATCTACGTCACACACTGACTTAACATTTATGGACTCACCCATCTTGACTCACGATGTGGAAGGCTGTTGTTGGTTTAGCATCCAGATAACAGCAGAGGACGTCTCGGCTAGTAGAAGCTAACCGGGGTCAGGGGGTCAGGAGGCCGAGATGGACACTGCCGATGGCGGTGGTACCGGAGCCCGTAGACAGCTCTGAATACTACCCTTCTAGTCTGGGTAATCTCCAGGTGACGGCAGGTAGCTGGAGTGTCTATTTTGCATCTAAGTCTGTTTGGTGGCTCTTAAAAGAGCCGTTGTGTCTGTAATCACTCGCAAGCGTTGCAGAGAGGCTTATAGACAGGATGGTCTCAACATGCTTTTTCACCGGTTTGGCTGAACCAGGAGGCAGCTGGAAACTAACTAGATCAGGCCTGTTTTATCAACTTCTGTTTATGAATTTGGCAAATCAGAATCTGACATGTTTAAAGGGCATTACCAAAAATACCTTAGATATCACGCCTTCACTCCGATACTCAGAGACGTTAATTCTCAGTGTGAAGTGAGAATATTTTTACACATTTATGGGAAGTGAATGTTAAACCTTAATATTAATCTTGTCATGTATGAGTATGCTGACATATTACCTTGTAAATCAACAGTTACTGATATGGTATAGTTTAAGATCTGAAATGAATCATTGCCGGAAAAATTTTAACACATTTTAACACATCATTGATTAATGCACATATTTTTCAAACACTTTGGAATTTAAACATCTTCTTCTTTCACACATTTGATTATATCAACCTATAAAGTTGTAAAGTCATTTATGATTCAAGGAAGATGAACTTGATTCAGAGTGAAAGTAAAAGGTCTCGTCTTCTGCATGAGACCATGGGCAAAGATATTATGGCGTCCTTGTTTTGTAACAAGGTCTTGTGTGGTGCTTTCCTGTTTGGAGGCCAGACAGATGGGGTGTTTGTGTCTGCAGATAAAAAGTTAATTTCTGGTCCTTTTGATGAAAACTTTGCCTTTGGGTAAGCTACACTCTAAAATTGCAAGGATGAAAACTAAAGCAAATAATTGCTTTCAAATGTTTTCTTGAAGGCGGGTCACCTGGATGATTTTCTGGGCTGCCTGGATGTTTTTTCTCTTAAATATGCCACCATAACACCGACCATCGACACATTTCACTTGTTCACTTTGAATCACCATAACTCTGCAAAAGTTTGTGCCATCAGAAAAATTTGAAAGAATTTGTGCTTTCAAGTCTACATAATTTTATTGTGTTAACACCCCCCACCCCATGTAGCGTGACCACAGTTAAAAATAGTGTCACCCATAGAATAACCCACATATTATGTAAATATGTAAAATAGATTCAGTCAAAAGCACTGTAAAAACTAAACTAAACATAGCTTTGAGGATCGTTGGATTTTGCAACTTTGATCAGAAAACATTAGATCATTCAGCCCTACCTCAAACTTTTATAAACTACTTAAAGAACCCAAGATACTGCTAACAAAAGCAGACAACTCAGCATTTTTGAGTTTTTCTTAATAAAATATAATGACAATATTGTTAATTATTAATTAAGTTTGTTTTCACACAGATTATAAATAATTGCAATAATGGGTCTGATTGTTGAGGATTATACATGCAAGGCATGTGTTTCTTGCAGTCCGAGCTGAGTTGAATGACCTCCTTAATGTATCTGCCGTTCTGGGCAAAATCAGCCAGAAAACATGAAGATCTGTCCATGGTGCTGAATCTAGCATCTTTGCGGTTTCTGTGTCTTCCCAGGTACTCTTTGCTTTCTAGCTTCTTAACTCGGTCAAATGTTCATCTGTTTTATGTTTTTTACAGTTTGCCAATCTTTGAATACGACAGAAGTACACTAAACAAAACCAAAAGATTAAACTATTTTATTGAAATGTACACATCTCTGCCTTGGATTGCATGTACAATTTTAGTCTAATCTCATGTAGATATATCTTTCTCTGATAAAGTGGATACATTCTGACAACACTGGCCTGTTTGTAGGTTTACTGATAAACTCATGTAAATACGCTCTCTCACTATCTGGGGTCATACATTCCCGCTGCTCCGGTGTCTCTTTTCCCGGGAAAATGATTTACTTTCTTTATACTAAACAACAAGCTGGATCTTGCTGGATCTCTTACTACTTCTACTTTAAAATGAAGCTCCTTGTGCCACCGAGCTCAAATTATTCTGGTGATAAAATGTTTTCAACATTTATTAGGGTGTATCGTTAACTTTGGGTAGTAAGACATAAATGGTCCTAGTAAAAAGGATTTTACAACGATCCCTAATTTAGGGTTATGGGTAAGGGTGTTTACACACACACACACACACACACACACACACACACACACACACACACACACACACACACACACACACACACACACACACACACACACACACAGTTTTTATCAATGAATTGTCACTATGTTTTACAGATGTGGGAATAAAAGAAAGAAAAAGAAAAAGAACATTTCTCTTGGATATGTTTTTGTTAAAACTTGGTAAGAATGTCATGAGTGAAAAACTTGAAAACACATTTAGCATCTACAGTGGGGCCAAAACGTATTTAATCAGCCTCCAGTTGTGCAAGTTCTCCCACCTAAAAGCATTTTCATCATAGGTATACTTCAGTTATGAGAGACAAAATGAGAAAAGAAATCCTGCAAATAACATTGTCTGATTTCTTAAGAATTTATTTGCAAATTATTGTGCAAAATAAGTATTTGGTCAATAACACAATTCCATCTCAATACTTTGTCATAGACCCTTTGTTGAGAGTATTTCGGCCCATTCCTCTTTGCAGATCTCCTCTAGAGCAGTGATGTTTTGGGGCTGTCGCTGAGCAACACAGGCTTTCAACTCCCTCCAAAGATTTCTATGGGGTTGAGATTTGGAGACTGGCTAGGCCACTCCAGGACCTTGAACTGTTTCTTACAAAGTCACTCCTTCGTTTCCTGGGTTGTGTGTTTGGGGTCATTGTCATCCTGAAAGACCCAGCCACGTTTCATCTCCAATGCTCTTGCTGACAGAAGGAGGTTTTCACTCAAAATGTGATGATACATGGCCCCATTCAGTCTTTCCTAGACACGGATCAGTTGTTCTGGTTCCTTTGCAGAACAACAGCCCCAAAGCATGATACCTCCACCTCCATGCTTTACAGTAGGTATGGCGTTCTTTAGATGCAACTCGGCATTCTTTTTCCTCCAAACAGACGAGTAGAGTTTTTACCAAAACGTTATATTTTGGTTTCATCTGACCATATGACATTCTCCCAGTCCTCTTCTGGATCATCCAAATGCTCTCTAGTAAACTTTAGACGGACCTGCACATGTACTGCCTTAAGCAGGGGGACTCATCTGGCACTGCAGGATTTGAGTCCCTGGCAGCATAATGTGATGGTGCTGATGGTATTCTTTGGAACTTTGGTTCCAGCTCTCTGCAGGTCATTCACTAGGTCCCCCCGTGTAGTTCTGGGATCTTTGTTCACCGTTCTCCTGATCATTTTGGCCCCATGGTGTGAGATCTTGTGTGGAGCCGTTGACCAAAGGAGATTATCAGTGATCTTGTATTTCTTCCACTTTCTAATAATTACTCCTACAGTTAATTCCTTCACACCAAGATGCTGTCTAATGCAGATTCAGTCTTCCCAGCCTGGTGCAGGTCTATGATTATGTTTCTGGTGACCTTGACAGCTCTGTGGTCTTGACCATAGTGGAGTTGGTAGTGTGACTGTTTGGGGTTGTGAATGGGTGTCTTTTACATTAATAATAATAAAGTGGAGGACAGAGGAGCCTCTTAGGGTTAGAGTTAGGGTTAGCCAGAAAAAAAATTTATAAATCAAAATAAATGGTAAATGGCCTGTATTTGATATAGCGCCTTCTAGAGTCCTGGAACCCCCCAAGGTGCTTTACAACACAATCAGTCATTCATCCATTCACACACACATTCACACACTGGTGGGGATGAGCTACGATGTAGCCACAGCTGCCCTGGGGTGCACTGACAGAGGCGAGGCTGCCGAGCACTGGCGCCACCGGTCCCTCCGACCACCACCAGCAGGCAACATGGGTTAAGTGTCTTGCCCAAGGACACAACGACAGCGACAGACTGAGCGGGGCTCGAACCTGCAACCTTCCGATTACGGGGTGAGCACTTAACTCCTGTGCCACTGTCGACCCAAAATAACTGGTGCAGGTGCATTTATTTAATTCATTTATCATATTTAAAAAGTAATAAATAATGGTTTTCTGTGGAGCAGACACCTATTTTAATTTTCTTGTAACAACTCATCAGATAAGAAGTAGAGACGACACATGGCTGCTTTAGCAACTGTGACTTTGGGAAAATGCAGACATGTTAGCAGTTGTTGAAGTTTCATGTTCGTGTGTGTTGCACAAGCACACATGGCTACATGCATAAATAAGCTGATACCCCGACCAATCATTCACATTTCTCAGGCCATTTCAGTGATGAATGACAGCACAGCAGCCATTAGCAAGTGTGCTTGACACAGAGAGGTCATGCTCTAATGTGGACCCCAACGCGGCATGGCTGCACCATCATTCACGGTTGGCGGGTCAGATGGAAAACAAGTGGGAGATACTTGGGCCTCAAACAGATAAATGACTCCACCATACCATGGAGGCAGCCATTGTTCTGCTCTGGACCATTGCTTTTCTGCCTGTGTTATTAGCTGGGCGTGTGGAGCTGTGGGTTTTTAGCCATGGGTGGCAGTGAAAATAGACACGTACACTCCAGAATTGTGCGCAATCATGTATGTATGCTGTAATTTTCCTCTGACAGGCAGGAGAATAAGTTGTCAAGATAAATTGGAATGACTGGCAAATAATTTCCCACTGAGGGAATAAAAACAGAAATGAAAGAGACGACAAGTAGAGGATGAGATGCAAGAAAGGTGAGCAGCGAAGGGAGAGGGGATGTAGGGAACCAGCTAAAGCAGGATACAAAGAGCAGAGTGAAGATTTGGTTGAAAATGGAGGAAAAGAAGAAGACATTTGAAAAGACTGCAGAGCAATGACTTCCACTGAAAGGTCAGTTCCTCGTCTCTTCATTTGTCTCTTTGATTGAACTTGCCAATTAGGCAGCGAGAGCTACACTTCCTCAGTGGATGGGAAACAACCTAATCAGGGCTGGGGAGAAGATAGATTAAGAAAGGCCACATGGAAAGTAGTTTGAAGTATATCGTTACATTTATTCACATTACTGGAATTGAACCTTCAATTATTTAACACTGTTCATACTGAGATCGAGACAGGGTTGACTGAGCCTCGGTTGGACTGCGGAGGAAAAATGAAAAGTCTAAACAGAGTCAGCATGAGGCACCCCAGACCCCAAGAAGTTGGACAAGACATCAGTGGTGATAGGACATCTGAACTGAGGAGACTTGACAGAGTGGAATGTGAAACTGAGAGAATAAAAGCTATGATCTGAGGGCTTGACTGTGAAGAACTGCTGTAAATCTGCTATTTAAAACAAAAAACTATTTATCCACAGACTAGACTAGAGAGTCTGGGCTGTTTTCAACATCATACTTTTGCTGTAAATAGATAGCGCTGAATTCCTTAAAGCTTTATAAGGAAGAAGCTAGGATCTGACACAGCAACACAATCTCACACCCGAAGCGGCTAAAACTGATGATGGGTGACCAAGCGTTTGGTTCCGACACGTAGAGAGCCCCAACGTGTCGGTAGGCAACGCGCTGTGCCAGAGCTTTGTTTCTGATGCCTGCGGTAAAACGGAGATTTCACCAAATTGTGGCCTCACCCCCACCCTGACCTTAGCCCACTTGTGCATGTTAAACTTTGTTTCTAGTTGAATCATCCCTCTCAAACACAGTTAACACAAAGTTTAGAACAAGAAACTAGGTTAAGGGTAGGATGGGGCTGACAGGGAGGTTGAATAGCAAGAGGTTAGACGTTAAATGTCGATGAAATGTAAGTTTTCCCGCAGGCGTCGGTAACCGACACTGGCACAGCGTATCACCTCCCGACGTATTGGGACTCCCAACAAACACTTGGTCACACTTGGTCAGTTTTAGCCACTTTGGGTGTAAGAATGTGTTGGTCACAGTCCACTCAACCCTCCTCTCAGGTATCTCCCCTGATACTGCCGGAACCGGAAACCCACGATGCCAGAGGAAACGAGAGAATAGAACAGATTGGGGGTTTGTCTGCAGGTATGAGTGAGTGCTGTTTGTTTTTTGTGGTGAAGAGGCTAAGCTCGTAGACAAACCAATTGAGTTTGGTTCACACAGCAGGATTTTTAATTGATCATTTTCAACGCTTGAGAGGCCACACACGAGCTGAGAAAAATATATGTACACCAGTTTTGGTACTTGTTCAGACTGAACCTGGTCGGGTTTAGTCTTAGACATAAGGTAAGGACCTTCATTATCCAGAAGGACCCCTTAGGCCTGGAATATTCTTACTGTTAAAACTCGCGTTGGCACAGGCAGCATCTTTGTTCACATACTTGCTGCTACATGGCAATGCACTGCATGTAGTACTGGAGTGTTCCACTAGGGTACACACTAGAGAACTCAGACTGGATAGAGAGCCAGGTTAGTGGGTACAACCAAAACAAACATGGTGTCAATAAAATAGCTTAATTTTGGCATCACAACAGAAAAACAGACAGCAGCAGTTTTGTAGATGATGTGAAATACCTCTGAACCAGAGGCAAAGTTACCATGGTGACTGTGTCTTGTTTGTTTTGTCAACTCCACCTAGTGGTTAATCGTATATTGCAGCGTTCGGAAGGGTAGTGTTAATTTCGGGGGACGCGCATAAACAAGGCTTCAATGCAAGTAACGCGTTGCAGCCATTTTAAACACACATTCAAATAGTTAATCAGAAAGTATATCACGGCCCTCAGTAGTCATTTTTGTAAAGATGGCTCTGGTGTCTGACAAGGATGATGTCTGAGCTCGTCGGCTTGCATACTGCTGCTAACCACTAAAACATTCTCCCTCTCCTGATAATAACTTTTTGGTTTCCTTGACGTTGGATGTGCTACTACTAGTTTACCCATTTAATTATAGATCCACTAGGATAAATACAATAAAGTTGATCTTTCACCAAATAGAATATTTACTAAGACATCACAATATAACTATAGAAATACTACATGGTGTGTGTGTGTGTGTGTGTGTGTGTGTGTGCTCTGTCTTCTCGATCCCCAGTGAGTCATGGAGGACGGCCGCTTATACTGAGCCAGGATTCTCTGGAGGTTTCTTCCTGTTTAAAGCGAGTTTTCCTCTCCACTGTCGCCAAATGCTTGCTTAGTATGAGGATTGCTGTAAAGTCCCTGACACTAGTCAGTGACTCGATGCAACCTGCTGGGTTCCTCATATAGGAAACTTTTACTGATTGGCTTAACGAACTGACCTGTATTGGAATGTTTACTATGTGAAGTGCCTCGAGACGACTCTTGTTGTGATTTGATGCTGTATAAATAAACTGAATTGAATTATGGTTAGAGCAGGGTTGTGGATCCTAGTACCTTGAGGGTCGGGGTCCAGCATGCTTTAGTTGTTACCATGCTTCACTCCATCTGATTTTAATTAGCAGATGATAAACAGGCTTCTGCAAAGTTGATTCAACCACTGAATCAGGACTTGTGGAGCAGGAAAAAAAAACCTCAAACATGCTGGATAAAGGCCCTCAAGGGCCAGTGCTCCCCACCCTCACCCTTTCTTGGCATCTTTTACTAGAAGGAGGTCTCGGGACAGACCCAGAACCAGCTGGAGGAGTAATGCATCCTCTCTTGCCTGGGGACACCTTAACGTACTCTCTGAGGAACCGGAGATTGTAACAGTTTCATTTCTGAACCTGTTCCCTCAAAAAAACCAACCTCAGATAAGACGCAAGGAGCCCCTGAGCTAATTAAATAAGAAAGAGCATCAAAAACTGTAAAAAACATAAATGGCAGTTGTTCATACACACATTGATGAAACAGTGTTTTGATGGTTGCCTGTGCTGATCTGAACCAGAGTCCAGAATGACTTTAGTGCCGTATTATATAAAGAGATATTCATGAGTCCCAAAAGAAAGAGCCTAACAACAGTTCCTTTCCTTCTGCTCCACCAAGGGCTTGAAATCAATCATCAAACCCATTGTCTAATCCCCACTTGGGACAATGGTTAATATTTAATGACTACTGATCATTATCAACAGAATATTATGTTAAAGGTTAGTTCTATGATTTCATGATCAATGATTCATTGTAATAATTGTCAACTTGCATGTATTGATTACATTCCTGAATGTGATTGACGTGGAAATCCAAACCTGTCTGCAGTTTGCTGGAACATCAAATCTGAGAGATGCCTTCTGTAACAATCTAAATGATTTTCATCATATCTGAAGATTGTCAACAGGGTTTTTGTTAATTCAGGAAGAGAAAAATCTTAATTTTGAAATATTTTTGTGTAGCAGGTCAACATTCATTAGCAACACAGTGGCATTCCACTGGCCTCGGAAAATATGTGCTTATTAGCAAATATCACCACATTAAAGTAGGATAATTGTATCTGATTCTGACATTTAGCTGAAGGAAAGTTCATACCTTATTTACATCATATTGACCGTCTTTGTAATGTTAGTTGCATCGCGTTATGCAATCAGACAGTTTATTTGTGCTCATACATGTTTAATGTCTTTTAAGCTTCACTGAGTTGTGGTTGAACATTTATGTCAGTAAGCCACCTCAGACTGCGAGACCGTCTACAGGCTCAGGGACCCTCTGCAGGTGTTCTATATTCATTAACTGATCAGAGTGTGACACTTTGAGTCTAGAATATTGAACCTTTTCACAATATTCTGATTGTCTGAGATTCTGAATGTGAGGTTTTCATCAGCTGTTAGCCATAATCATCAGTTATAACAAATAAAGGCTGTCACATCTGGTTCTGCATGGAACGAGTCTGTCTCATAGATTAGTTTTTGAAATACTGACATAAATAAACTTTCACACCACTTTCTAATTTATTGATTTGCACCTGTATGTCTTTTTGCAGCTTATACTTTTTCTTCCAATGTGTTTTCCAACTCCTCTCAGAGAGAGTTGTGTCAATTGCCCAGCACTCCCATTCATTCAGTTGTGAGGGTTTGGAGAATCCCATAACAAGGGGACCGATTACACAGGAGCCTCTGGGGGGGGGGGGGGGGGGGGGGGGGGGGGGGCTGTGAGATGGGGGTAATCCAATGCCTTGAATCAGCCCTCCTGAATTCTATCAGATATATAAATATGACTTGCTTATTAATTGTTTATTTATGCTGTTAAATAGGTGTGGTGGGATATACCTTCCTTTCACTTATCAAGCACTTTGTTTTTGTTTCCTTGGTATTTATTTTCCTGTCCTGTCCTTCTCCTGTTTTCCTGCATCTCCTCTCCATCCTCTAGAAAAGCTGTTGCTTGGCTTTTGTCCTGTTTCACCTCGTGGGCTACTTTTGAACTAAGCGGATCAAATGCATATGCCGACCCCATCACTACCGACCTCACAAATAGTGGCGTGCGCGGCTGCTGCAGTGAGGTGAAGTTACCGGAGCACGGGTGATGAGCTCTGCAGCAGCAGAGCACGTCAGGCATAAATAAAGACTGAAAATACCAGAGAATAACAACAATTGTGTGTTATTTTTAGCTTTTGGTGGCACCACTTTGAGAATGTTACTGCGCCATGCGCAGGATGCAGCTGCCTGGAGCGCATCTTTGTTCAAAAGAAGTCCCGGGACACAGAGTTCATAAAAATAATAACCTTTTTTCAGGCTCCCCTGGGTGTTGAGGGCTTCCAGAAAAGTGCATCACCCTTTCAGGGAAGCCAGGCTCCCCTTAGCCCCCCCATAATAACACCCCTGCCCACAACAGCTAAGGGACTTTTGTCTTGTCTTGCTTTTTTTATTTTTATTTTTTGGTGTTTTTGCTGAAAAATACAGCTACACAAGAACACAATTCTGTGACTCAAAATATGAATCTTTTCACCCATAATTACCACCTGATCCAGTCAATTAAATACCTGACCTTAATACAAACCCACCACTAGTGCTGCCGCATTTCTCCTTTCGAACAGTAGGTTTCACTAATGAGAGAACAACACAGTAGGAACAGCAGCAGCAGAAGAGTAATACTCTTAACACTGGTAGGGACAATGGTGGCAGAGGAGTTAAGTATCCGCCCTGTAATTGGAAGGTTGCAGGTTTGAGCCACACTCAGTCTGTCACTGTTGTTGTGTCCTTGGGTAAGACACGTAACCTTCCTTGCCCACTGGTGGTTGTGGGAGGGACTGGCAGTGCCAGTGTAGGGCAGCCTTTCCTCTGTCAGTGTCCCCCAGGGCAGGTGGTGCTACATATTAGCTCATCACCAGCAGAGTGTGAATGTGTGTTTACACTTTGGTTAATTACTGTGTGTGTGTGTGTGTGTGTGTGTGTGTGTGTGTGTGTGTGTGTGTGTGTGTGTGTGTGTGTGTGTGTGTGGTGGGGGGTGGGGGTTAGGACTCTTCAGATACAGGCTATCTGGTGTGGCACTAACATTTACTCTTCTGAATCACTCTGGTGGCTTTAAAAACCTCCTTCAGCTCACTTCACCCTGGTACCTGGAGCTCCAAGGTTCCTCTCAGTATCTTAGCTGTTCATTAGAACAGATATCTCTGTGATCGCTCCCAGGATCTGTTTGTGAGTCACAGCTTCAAGTCCTCTGATGGTCACTGGCATCACTGAGATTTTAACTTCCCACAACTTCTATTTCCTATTTCAACCATTGGTATTTCTCCAACATTACATTTTTTCTTGGTATGCAGTATATGCGTTGTGACTTTTAAATCATTAGACCACGAAAGTGGGACATTTGACTCCAATACAGCAACACCATAAGTGAATTTAATCAGGACTAAAATCAGTAAGTGTGAGTTTGACATTATTCACCAGTTTCTCAGTTTCAATCAGTTTCTGAGTGTGAGACGCTGTCCGTGGTGCTGAAATCCAACTGCTGGGGGACTTTGGTCCCTGGTTTGGAAACCATATACAGTATGTAGTTGATACGACAGTAAAACACATCCTGACTAATGGGGCCTCCACAGCTACATGTCAAAAGTACAATTTCACAAATGCATGAGTGAAAAACAAACCTGATGAAGCCGGATATTGATAAGTACCTATCAGAAAAGGATGGGTGGAAGGATGCGTTTAGAAGATGTAACCATCAGCAGTGAGGAGACTACAAATGAAGGATGGTAAACAGATTAAAATAAAAGCTACATGAGCTTAAGTGAATGATGATTACATTGTTTTATAAGTCATGTTTGTTGGCATTTTTTGTGTTTACTAATGAGTAATGACTGATTTGATTTGAATGTCTGACAATGTTCCTCTGAGCATGGCTCCAGAGTAAGTGTTGATTGTTCATGTTTATTGTTTTGTATTGTTTAAAATTAGAATTTTACTTCAAGCAGTGCAACACACAAGTGATTTTTGGGTTTGGCTTATTGACCACTGGCCATTTTAAGAACATTTAAGGGTTTCATGCATCCATACTCCATCATCCTGTTTCAGTGTCAGTCTAACTGTGTATTTTTTTCTAAAAGTCTACTAATCTTTCCTTTAATATGCATCATCAAACTCATGTTGGCAATATTAAACATTTATTATTAAGCCTAAATGAGTTCTCCTAAGGTCAGGTTTTTACATTAACCAAATCAGAAACTCACATGTGTCCTTTTAAATCCACCTTAAAACTGTTTTCTGTAATAATCTCAACATAACCTGCTGCCAATCAGTGGAAAATGTCCCCTGGCCATATTTGGAGACTCAAAATGAAGCTCCACAGTTATGCAACAAACAGAACACAAAAGGATGACACCCAAAATGCAAAAAAAAAAAAAAAAGGGAAGAGTCAGAGCTAAAGTGGCTCTGTGATCAGCCCAGTAGTGAAAAGCTGCTTTATTAGAGGCAGTGAACAGTTATGACAATTGCCTTCTTGCTCGGTAAACAAACTTAGATGTTCTCCGTTGGCATGAGCACAAACTTTGGTTGTAATCTTCAGCAAGGCTCTTGCAGTAATTAGTGAGTACTTGTTGATACTTGCAGGGAATTATCTAGTAACGACTCTCCTAGAGGAGTATGATGCACCCCCCTTTTGTCTAAAAGAGACACAATGTTTCTCATGACCAAATCGTGGTGACATAGGGTCCCCCCCCCACCAGCCGGTGGTGTGTCCCGAGGTCTGGTGAAACTCTGAGACCTGTTATTGGAAAAGCCTTGCGGTTTGGAGTTGTTATAGGACTTCTGGGCCTGTGACTTAGCACCAGGTTTGCGTTTCTTACCTTTTACCAGTTCCTGATGTAGCTCCTTCGAGTCGCAGCGTGGAGGGATCTGCCTCCACCGCCAGGACCGAAGGGGTGTCCTTAGACTTACTTGACTCTTTGAACCACCTGAAGCTATAACTTGCCATCCTGCTGAGGTCGTCCATGGCTTTGACTCGAAGGTCTACAGCACCCATTTAGGGGCCATACTGAGGATGCAAATGATCAAGGAAGAGCTCTTTAAAGCCGTTTTCATCTTCCATCCCCTTTTACACTCTGAACCAAAGTATGCGTCGGAGAGGCGTAGGTAGAAAGCTTGTGGGTCTTCATTGCGACCTTGCTTGACTGCCAAAGCGAATTTCAAACCAGCTTCTTTAGCATCATAAGTGTATTCTCTTCGAATGGCAGCTTCGAGCGGGTTGTACTCATTTGCAATCACATCTTGCTGTCGATCAATGAATGAACCCACTGCATCAGAGGTTAATCTTATCAGAAAGATTTTGTCCTCGAGTCATTCCAGGAGATCTCTGAAAATGGTGTCGAAGGTCACTGAGATACGTATTAACTGGATCCAAATTACCTGGTCGAGGATTGAATCTCTTGACATTCCAAGACATCCTATAGATGTCAGCCAAGGAGGCAGGTGAGAGTGGGTGGGCCGGCTGGAAAGCTGGCACAGCCACACCACTAGGTGTGGGCAGTGGTGCAGGAGGAGGAGATGGGTGTGGAGCAGTCGGCTGGGGAGCCGGCACACCCACACCAGCTGCAACAGCAGGTGGAGGAGTAGCAGGGGGAGGGGCAGGTTGAACCGGGATGGTTGAAGGGCCCCCCTTCTCGCTCCAGTGAGCTCAGCAATCTGTGATTTTAAATCAGCAATTTCAGCATCTCGCTCTCTCATCACATTCCTGGTTGCGACAAGATCAACATTGAGAGCATTTTTCTTAAGTTAGCAAACTGCTTTTCTGCTCTCAATTTCTTTTCCAAAAGCAGTGCATTCTCTTTTAAAGCATCCTCCAGCACCTTACCGGTAGACTCCTCGGCAGAGGTGGAGCTGCTTGCTCCGTCTCTCTGCCTCTGCTCAGAAAGCACTCGCAATGCACTCTGCATAGCCACGTGACTCTCAACTTCCATATCCCACAGGGGAGATAGAAGAAGACAGAACCGCCCCAGGTTTTCTGTGCAGGTTGTTACTTTGACTCTCACCCTCGACGGGTAAAGCAGCTGCGTGTTGCTGTAGCAACTGTAACAGTTCTACTGCTGTAAGATGCTTGAAGGACTCATCATAGCCACAAGCCTCAAGGTTACCAGAACCTATACAGGTTAACACAGCATCAATAATGCCTTTCCCCACAGAGGGAGAAGCAAACTCTTCCTCAGACATTGTTTTGTCAACAATTTAAGTGTAATGCACCAGAAAACACAAAAAAGTGTAATGTACTAGAGGTGCCACAAGATGGGGATAGAGCTCGATGCAACAGTGCAGGAGGGGTAGTGTGCGTCACTCCGTGATGTCACTCCCAAAATGGTGGACGGATATGGTGGAGACCGCTTTTCTCAAATTAAAGTCAAAATATATCCCCAAACTACTAAAACATGCAAGGAGCTTGTTTTGCATAGTGTAGCGAGTTATGACAAATGCAAATGCTGCCAAGAACGGTTGAAAGCGCCGTCGGATTCTGTTTCCTCTGGCGTTGTCAGCCCTGTTGATCTTAGCCTAATAGGCTAACAGGCTTAGACCGTCTTTTTGTGAAGCGTGTCTCTCTTGGCGTGATTCACACGGGAATCAGCCCTTCGACTGGCAGAATACCGTTCAGGTTCTCGCTCTAATTTGTCGGTATAGCGTATCATGTTCCATTTTCGGGCTTAAGATTAGCTTTCCTGGCTAACTAAGCTAATGTCTGATGAGTAATTTAGCCTCAGGCGTCCCTGGGTGTAATTCTGATTGAAGAACAGAATTAGTATCCGGTATTTGCGTCGGATAAATGACCGCCATGTGGCGTTAGAACGCTAGTATTATCAGTTGATCAGACCGAATTAGCGAGTAGCTAAGTGCTAAGTGGAGGTCAGAGTTTCCTGCCTCCGGTAACACAAGCTTTCCAACAGTGACAAAACCACACAAATAATGCAGCAGAGTCACACAAAGATGTGACAAACTCACATACATAAATGAATACATTTAAATCCGCAAATAGTTAATTACCTGCAGTTTAGCTCAAATGAAGCTCTCATATAGACACACAGACTGTGGGTGGCAAGGGAGAGTAGCGCCCCTGGTGTGGTACGGGGGTCTCCCCGTTTTTGAAGAATTAATTAATAATTCAAAACCAACACAAAGTGGATAATTCTAATAAAGACTGGCTGGCTCGCCATTAAATGTAGCAATGGACAATAGACAAATGGATTATTTATTTGAACTAATGACCAGGAAGATGTGATATTCTATATACAGGGAGTGCAGAATTATTAGGCAAATGAGTATTTTGTCCACATCAAGTCAAGTCAAAGTCAACGTCATTTATTGTCATTTGTACCACATGTGCAAGACATGCAGAGAAACGAAATTGAGTTGCAGTACACACAATTAAGAGATCAGACATACATGGGCAAGACACATGACAAGAATTGGTGACTGCGGTCATTCTCAACACGAGTTGCGCTACCTTAATATATGAAAAGGGAATTACATGAGGATAAGTTGGAGGAGGGAAAAAAGGCATACCAGAGTTACTCCCGACAGGGCGTAGCTGTACTATGCAAAAAAAAAAAAAAGAAAAAAAAAACCTCAAACATACGCAAACATATAAGCATGAACTTCAACATTCACAACATGAGACTCCGATAGGGAGGCGGGGGTGGGGGGTGGCTGGGATCCTGTTTATCCAGGGCCAGCAGCCATGTGTGGCGCTCAGCCAGCTGTATCCACAAGAGGGAGAGAGATCTTGGGAGGAGCACAGAGCACATTTGAGTTCCTGCAGGTTGATGGCCTCGCTATGCGGGTTTCCACAGCATCTGTCTGCATTCCTTCCTTCGTGGGGGTTGTTGTTGGCAGCTTCAAGGCTGCCTTGGCATCAGATTAGATGACAAGACTGTGTTTGGGTCAGGCAGAGATAATTTCCCCCTCTGCCTTCAGTCTGTAACTGGTCATTCCAGTCCTTCAGTGAAGCCAATTTGGGTTATTAAACATCTCCACACCGTCCGGTGACCCTGTCCGAGATGACATCCATTTTGCGCACTAACACTGGTAACACACCTAAGACATTGTCCAGCTTACGATTCACCTCGAATAACGTCCCAACATCATCCTCTTCATGCATGTTCTTACTCCAAGCTGTATAGGCTCGAAAGCCTACTACCAATTAAGCATATTAGGTGATGTGCATCTCTGTAATGAGAAGGGGTGTGGTCTAATGACATCAACACCCTATATCAGGTGTGCATAGTTATTAGGCAACTTCCTTTCCTTTGGCAAAATGGGTCAAAAGAAGGACTTGACAGGCTCAAAAAGGTCAAAAATAGTGAGATATCTTGCAGAGGGATGCAGCAGTCTTAACATTGCAAAGCTTCTGAAGCGTGATCATCGAACAATCAAGCGTTTCATTCAAAATAGTCAGCAGGGTCGCAAGAAGCGTGCGGACAAACCAAGGTGCAAAATAACTGTCTAAGAACTGAGAAAAGTCAAGCGTGCAGCTGCCAAGATGCCACTTGCCACCAGTTTGGCCATATTTCAGAGCTGCAACATCACTGGAGTGCCCAAAAGCACAAGGTGTGCAATACTCAGAGACATGGCCAAGGTAAGAAAGGCTGAAAGACGACCACCACTGAACAAGACACACAAGCTGAAACGTCAAGACTGGGCCAAGAAATATCTCAAGACTGATTTTTCTAAGGTTTTATGGACTGATGAAATGAGAGTGAGTCTTGATGGGCCAGATGGATGGGCCCTTGGCTGGACTGGTAAAGGGCAGAGAGCTCCAGTCCGACTCAGACGCCAGCAAGGTGGAGGTGGAGTACTGGTTTGGGCTGGTATCATCAAAGATGAGCTTGTGGGGCCTTTTCGGGTTGAGGATGGAGTCGAGCTCAACTCCCAGTCCTACTGCCAGTTTCTGGAAGACACCTTTTTCAGGCAGTGGTACAGGAAGAAGTCTGCATCCTTCAAGAAAAACATGATGTTCATGCAGGACAATGCTCCATCACACGCGTCCAAGTACTCCACAGCGTGGTTGGCAAGAAAGGGTATAAAAGAAGAAAAACTAATGACATGGCCTCCTTGTTCACCTGATCTGAACCCCATTGAGAACCTGTGGTCCATCATCAAATGTGAGATTTACAAGGAGGGAAAACGGTACACCTCTCTGAACAGTGTCTGGGAGGCTGTGGTTGCTGCTGCACGCAATGTTGATGGTGAACAGATCAAAACACTGACAGAATCCATGGATGGCAGGCTTTTGAGTGTCCTTGCAAAGAAAGGTGGCTATACTGGTCGCTGATTCGTTTTTGTATAGTTTTTGAATGTCAGAAATGTATATTTGGGAATGTGGAGATGTTATATTGGTTTCACTGGTAAAAATAAATAATTTAAATGGGTATATATTTGTTTTTTGTTAAGTTGCCTAATAATTATGCACAGAAATAGTCACCTGCACACACAGATATCCCCCTAAAATTGCTAAAACTAAAAACAAACTAAAAACTACTTCCAAAAATATTCAGCTTTGATATTAATGAGTTGTTTGGGTTCATTGAGAACATGGTTGTTGTTCAATAATAAAATTATTCCTCAAAAATACAACTTGCCTAATAATTCTGCACTCCCTGTAAATATAAAACATTACCTTGCTGGATCTTTATTGTAAATATCAGAAGATTATAGCGCTTAATCGGAAGGTTCTAGGATTTTTGCTTTATTAAGTAATTATACACACTTAGTTTTGATTCAGAAAAGAGTCAGGTTTATAAAAGTAAGAAATTATTTTATTACAATTATAACATGATAAGTGAACTAAGCATTTTCTGTGATTGGATGGAGTTAAATGTGATGAAGGCTATGTGTCAATGTGATGTTGGTCAGAACTTCCAAATCTCGGAGAGCGGCATCTCCGGATAAAGAAGAATTTGGTTTGCGCTAAACTATGAAGTTGTTATCTTTCATAAACACATCAGACACAATCTGTCATGTCTACTTCACCCGTTTTGAGAGACCCTCTTGGTGGATGAGAAGGTCACAGGGGTCGGCTGACCTCTGGCACCGGAGGGCTGTAGAATACCGTGGTACCTACTCTTCAGTCCAGAGATGTCTCGGGTGTTACGGACCCTGAGTTCTCCAGCGCTCAGCTTCTACTCCGCACCCTTATTCCTGCACCATTTTCAGGACCTTGGAGAGCGCCCAGCTCCCTGGCTTCACTCTATGCAGCTGACTCCCATCAGGAATCACCCAGCTGGAGCAGATAAAGATCAGCGCTGCTCAGAGAGGAGAGAGAGAGAGAGAGAGGATTGAGGCTGACAGAGAGAGGACTGGAGAGAGGATTGGAGTGAAAGATTGCTTACTTTGGAGAACTTGTGGACGGTTGCCCCTGGCTGGTTTAATTTCCACCCGCATAAGAAAACCGGTTGAGCTCCGGTTTTCTTTGCTCCTAACAGAGTTGACTGTTGCGTGGGTGAGTTGGTTCACCTGTGGACCTTTTGGTAAGGCCTCCGGGCAAGCTCCGTTGTTCCTGGTTTATTTTCAGAACCAGTGAGTTTCCGTTCCCATTGTTATTTGCTCCTTTAGTTACTTTAAGCCCTCAGCATTTGTTCCTGCAGCCTGAATTAAACTCCTGTTTTCATTAAACAGGTTTTTTTCTCCCTTAGGGACACCTTTAGTTAATAAAAGGACTTTCTTTTGATTGTGACTTGGTGTCAGATTGTTTCTTTTCTTTTCTCACGTTCCTGTGTTAGGCCTCCCTGAACCTAGACCAGGCTGAGGTCGTAACATATTGGGGGCTCGTCCGGGATTTGAACCCGGGACCTCTCGCACACGACAGCTGGATGGAACCGTGCGTCTGGAGGACTCTTAAGGAGTCTAATAATAATATCAGCTTTGTTCTGCAGGAGCTGTTTTGCTGTCTCAGCTTTGTAGGTGCAAAAAGGTTTTGACGACGTGTCAAAATCTTTGATGGTTAAAGAGGTTGCGACTGGTGGCCGGTCTGAAGCTTTCTCTAGAACTAACAAATCACTCAGGATGATCCAGTTTTAAGGTTTTGATGTTATGATTTGAACAGCCAATCAAAGGCTGACAGCGTGGGAGATGTTACCAAGACAACTCAGAAACACACCTTCTTTGACACCGGATGTTCTGACTGGTTAGAAGGGCAAGTTATGTGTTGGAGTTTAACTTAACCGTACTTGTTATTGTGTGAGTGCAGGTGTGAGGACCTCGTCATATAAACATGCTGAACACACTGCAGTGGTTCACATAACATAACATAACAATTACTGAACACAGATTATTGAAGCATTTCATTATAATATGATTGTAATAGTTAGAAACAACTTGTATTTAATGATTATCTAGATTATGAGTCATGGAAGAAGTTCATATTGATTTAGGAAATCATTCTTGATTTTAGCAATTGATTGGAGCTGGAGTTGTTCCTTCTGTGGAGGCAGCCAGATGGGACCTTGGGAAAGAAAGTTATTGTTTATCTTTCAGACTTGCAGAGTCTGTGAGCCCCAGCTGGTATGAAGACAGGCTCATTTAAAGGGAACACATGCAGTGTTGTGTCTCCTTTCTGACCAGATGTTGAATAGATGTTGAAAGGTCAGGCTGTACCTAAACTGACCATTGCTGGACGCTACAAATTACAACACAGCTCTTATTCATGGTTTAAAAAAATACAATTCTTGATCCTTAATCCGGCTTCTCAGACACTTGAGCCCCCTTCAGACAGGCCATGAAAAACGGAAATGTTCCGGAATCTGTCCGTAAGACCTCTGTGTCAGAATACAAACATCCGGATAACGTGTTCCGGAATTTATCCGGACGAAGCCCCTAGTAACAGGTCCGGACTTGTTACGGACAGGGTGGCTGCTTCAGACTGGTGAGGTAGAGTTCTGGACAAGGGGGAGGGGGAGGAGGAGGGGACCGGGGGACGCTGTGCGCACCTAGATAGCCCGCTGCTGTAGCATGCGGCGAACCACGGCAGCTTGCCTCCTACGGTACCGCCTAGACGCGCGACGGAGCGCTTCACACCGCTTCAGTGATTCCTTTAACCATTGAGCTTCATCATCCAGGTCTCTGATGCGTCTTCGTGTGCGCAGAATTATGCTTAAGTGCCTCGTGATTTTTATCTTAAGAGGCACTATAGAAATGATTTTTTCTTCTTCTTCTTCTTCTTAACATGAGTCCGATTCTCTCTTCCCCCCCGCCACCCCCCTGCCGCCGTCAGACATCTGGAACTTTTCCCTGCTGTGTGAACGCAGCCGAAAGGACAAGTTCCGGTACAAAAGTGGTGTGTCTGAAAACACAGTTCCGGTTAAAAACCGGATTGAATTGTCCACAAATGTTCCAGAATGTCTGTCTGAAAAGGGCTTTAGTGGCTTCATACACGAGGATCGATGCATGGATGTGTGTGTGTGTGTGTGTGTGTGTGTGTGTGTGTGTGTGTGTGTGTGTGTGTGTGTGTGTGTGTGTGTGTGTGTGTGTGTGCGTGTGTGCTCTATGAGTTTAAAGTCTGGTCACAGAGAGATTGAGAGTCAATTTGGTCAAGGGACACCGAGCCATTTGACCAGTAGATTGTCTTGCTAAACATCACCTTTCAAATGTCGCTAGACTTTTTATCCGTCTTCTCCAATAATATCAACCACTACAGGAATGGTGCATTGTAACTTCAAAGTAGGGCTGCTCAATTAATCGAATTTTAATCACGATTAAGATCTGAGTTTTGAACGATTATAAAAAACAAAACAAGCCGATTATTTGCTCCTCCCGCCTGCGCTGCGCCGAGTTGCAAATGAAGCGCTCCTCCCACAGTGTTGCCAACTTTGTGACTTTGACGCTATTTCTAGCAGCTTTTCAGACCCCCTTCTTGACTTTTTAACTTAAAAGTACCTAGCGAACACCTCAGAAACATCTCTGGTAACCCTTAGCTACTTTCTGGATAACTGTCGTCGACATTTCCTGCAGGTTAGCTAAACACTCCGCCTGCTCTCCGGACCGTTCTTCAGGACATTAGGAAAGGGAATGATGTAGTGATGTGTCGGTCGCTAAAGAAACAGCTCTCGGAGCCGGCTCCCTGTTGGAGTAACCAGAGTGAGTGACACACACACCGCACCTGCGGACTCCTGAGCAGCTAAAACGGCTAAATGTGCGCGTGCAGCGTGCTAAACACACGAGCAGCTTGCCCTGATTGCTGTGAGACCGGGTTGGGGGGTGGGGGGTGCAGCTGTGGTTGGGACAATTATTACATTAATTGATGGACTTGTAAATAAATAGTTTATAAATAAGGTAGAAATAAGTTCCTCACGCTGATAAATAATAACTAATCTCTCTGAGGACACGGTGCTAGTGCACTCTCCAGCAGCACATTGACACGACTAAATACGTATTATGCAACATTTTGTGAACATCAATTTATTTGCATTTATTTGTTATAAATGCCACTGTATAATTCTTGCTGTCAGTATTTGCAAGATATTGGTATTTGGGTCTGTACTGTTAGACTTAAATGAGTTAAACCAAGGTCTATAGCCCTTGGGTCATAAACTATGAGCTATAAGTATATTGGTCTTTTTATACTGGGAATCAGGAGTTATTTTAGTGATCATCTTGTTTCTTATTTTTGTCCTGATTGTGCCCTGAGCAATTTTATGACTGAATAAAAACAAATAAAATCAACATAAATTGAAAAATCGTCCTAAATAATCGTGATCTCAATTTCAGTCACCATAATCGTGATTATTATTTTTGCCATAATCGAGCAGCCCTACTTCAAAGAGTGCCCCCCCCCCCCCACCATATGGGGAGGTAGACGTGATTGCTTAAGAGCCCTACACATTTACATATCCCCCTGTGCTGAATGGCTCTCCTTAGAGTGGGTGGAATGTGCACATGAGTAAGTGTGTGTTATCAGTGTAAGTGTGTGATATCCTATTCCTTTGGACACACCACTAAAGCTGTTGTCAAGCATTTGCAGAAAGATGAGCAGCCTACAGTGTCAAATGTTCAGAAAGAAAGCAACATGAATCCTATAATAACCTCCTCTTTATCAGGGCTGTTCACTTGTTTGTCCTTTTACTTTGATATGAAATAACAACGGCATCTCCTTGATATGAAATCCTAGATCATAGCTTTGATGACTTGACTTTGTCAGCATTTAGAACTCAATTCCATTATTTTGGGTCTTTATTATTATTTTTTTTTAAACTGACTCATCAGCCCCAAAAGAAAATGTGCGATTTTTAAAATAATGTTTAGGATTTTATGTTATTTTGTTTTAATCTCAAGTATTTAATAGAAATGATTGCCTACAGTCATTACACAACGTCTCAACCTAATCCCGACTGAAAGGGTAGCCCATTAGCAACTCTATCTTCAGCGAGTGTTTTTCTACTCTAATTTTTCCAAACTTCCTTTTTCCCTGTTTTTATTCTGCATTCTATTGTTTTAATGACTATAATGATGATGACTCTCCTTTGTGGTTTTGGCAGATTTTCAGTTGTGGTCTCGACTTTATGTGGAAGTGTTTGCTGAAGGTGAGGCTAATGCTAGCTCACTCACTGTCTGATCTGATGATGGAATCATTATTTTCCTGAGGTTTTGGTCAGTTTGCTCCGACAATACTCGATAAAAGCAGCTCTACCAGATCACAGATATCGGGCAACACTTTACAACAAGGGTCCCTTTTTTAGTGTTATTAGGCATTATTTAAATATTTAATAAAGTAGGAAAAACGCGTGCATGAACCCCATCCCCCCACCCCCTCGGCCCTTTGTCATTACCTTACAGACACTTAATAGCTACCTGGAACACTAATAGGGAGTGTTACCAGATATTGTTTTTGTTTTTTTATGCTGTGCACGTGTGAACTGTTGTAGTGCTACATGTGTGGCTGTCTGCAGCAGACCTCTTCTCCTCAGCTCACCATGACTGTCGGCTTTCCTCATCCCTTCACACACACGAGAGAGACAAGAGGAGCTACAGCATCCACAATATTGTCCCTTGTTGACTTTATTTCTATATTGTGAAAAACACCATAGAGTGAAGAAAACGCCACACGTTAAAATACATCCTTATGTTAACAAAGTTCACAACTTCTCACATTTAACAGAGTTTAATTTGTCCAATACGTCCAATTATTGCATTGTTCCCATAGCAACAACGGAACATGAGTATCTCTCTGCTTTATGCTGTCAAACAAAAATGAAATCGTTTAACTCAGGAAAAGTGTGAATTTCTGCATTCTGCATGTTCAGAGAGTGGCATTTGAGTGCTTGTTATTCTTCAGGATGCATCAGCCAGGGAGAACAAATTGATTGTCAGGAGCCTCCTAGACAGAAGCAAACTATTTTCCACTACATATGCCACACAGATTGTTATTCAGCCTCCCCTGCAGTACATTAGCCAGTGTAATCAGTGGAAATAGCTTTCTATTTGCAAGGCAACTTAAAACAGAGTTTTGCAACCAAAGCTGTGTGTGGCCAAAACAGACACTGCTTACATCATTCGTTTGGGATTTCCAATTAGCATTTCTGCAACATTTGATATTACACATTATATATAACGTGCTTTTGTTACAAATGCATCATGGGATGCTAATAGAACGCTTTAGTGGTGCAAAAAAAATCACCTCTTGACAAGCATCTGGTTTTTAGTGGGAACAATGAAAACATATATAGTATTGGGCACCGTGGATAAAAATCTCCAAGATTCCTGGCATGAGTTAAAGTCCCGATGTTGTCACACACTGGTGCTCTGCATTTGACCCGTCCCCGTGGGGAGCGGTGAGCTGCAGACACAGCCGCGATCAGGAACTGGTGTTTTAACCCCCATTTCAACTCGTTACAGCTGAGTGTCAAGCAGGGAGGCATTGGGTCCCATTTTTAAGTCTTTGGTATGACCCGACCGGGATTTAAACCCAGATCTCTCAGTCTCAGGGCGGACACTCTACTGCTAGGCCATTGAGCTGACCTGAGGTTAGACGTCAAATGAAAACCTGTGTGTTTGGGGGACCTTAAATAACCTCTTCAGATGTGTTACTATTCAACCAAAGACAGCCTGAAGCCAGTCAGCACTTCACCTCTTCAACAATGATAAAGTATTTATCAGTTTAACTGAAAAGAGCAGTCAGCTAAAAGGAAAGTGAACCATTGAAGGATAGTACCCTGGAATAAACCAAGTATTCAAATAATCACAATTGCAAGTTCTGCTTTCTACCACTTAACAAATGACGGAGAGGCAGAGATGTGGCTGAAGTGTCTGAGCTGGCGGGAAGGCCTCCATGGTGCCTGGGTTTGTGTTGGAGGTCTGAGTAGGCGGTCTCTCACCATGGCTACTTTAATGACTCGTTTATCGCGGTAGATGCGTTCCAGACCTGGCCGCGATAGGTGAAAATCTGCGAAGTAGGGACTCCCAGCATGCCCCTCGCGGGGATTCCCTCCACGTTGCACCTACGTCACAAACCGCGGCTATAAATGGAAGTCGCCTTTCCAGCTCACCACTCAGTCATCGTTTCTTCAGATTCATGATCAGAGTTTCCAACCTACCGATCAATCCAACGAACTATCAGCTTACTTCTGGAAAGCCCGGCATTTCTGTGTCACTTCGTTGACGCTCGAACGCTCGGGGGTTTCCTAGATTAGCCGGCGTTTCACCGACGCTATCACTTCCGCGTCTGTGAAACCACGCTCCCTACAAGCTCAACTCCCGAATCCAGCCGACCTGTCTGACATACAGTACTATATTGAATTATCGTATGATCACATTCTCTTTTTGTGGGTAAAACTCAAGAAAATAATTTTTTTTACTTGGTTTTTTTAGTTTTATTACAAAAAGTGCATTTTTTGATGAAAAAAAAACAAGAATTTCTTGATATTTCACATAGAAAAATACAGCGAAACAGTGAAAAATACCGCAAATCTGCGAATTCCCCCTGAAAAATGATCCAAAGAAAAAATCCGCGAAGCAGCGAATCCGCGATGGACGAACCGCGAAGTGGCGAGGGATTACTGTATTTCTTTAATTTGGAAAACAAGAGTTTTCTTGTCATATTTTAATTTGGTGGTTTTACTTTGTCAGACTTCCCAACTTTATATTTGGATGAATTGAATGTTCTTTTATCTTAGCTAGAAGCGGAACTTTGAAAGGCACCACGAGCAACAGCTGAAATCAGAGTTCAGCCTCTCTAATGGTCCCTCCAGTGTGCAAAATAATTAGAGCCTTTTTAAATGTCATAGGCACATCAGCATGATGCTGTAATTAAAACAGAAAAAAAAACCTTTATGAGTGTCATAATGAATTGGCAAATTCATTATCATCATCATCACTAAACAGGCTTTGTTCCTTCCCTGGCTGTGTGTGCGGACATGCTGTCATTTATTTAATGGATCACATTGGACTTCCTGTCCTTGCTTGAAGAATAATGAAGGTTCGATGCATTAAATGTTGAATATTTGGTGACACGTTTGTGGACGGTGTCACCCTGCGGCTGCTGTGCTAGCAGGATGGTTTCATGTGACGGACTGGCACCTTGTGCGGTTTGTGTTTTTCTGTTTGTCTGCTGTTGGTCCGTGTTTTCCCTGATATTGACATGCTGTCAGTGCTAGTGGGCCATTCTGCAGCTTTATGGCCACGTGCTGTTGTTTTATTTCCTCCAGATAAAACTGCTTTCTTTCTTCAGTCCAATATTGGAGACCTTCTGAGATCCCTTGTTGGTATTCCTTTATTTCCTTGTCTAGTTCAGAAATTGAATACACTGCGTACTATGTTATTTTTTTATTATCCAACATGTGTACTGCAATGTTATCGACGTCTCTCATCCTGGTCCGGGGAAGTAGTCAAAGAGAGCAGCTGAGAATTAATAAGTAATGTTCCTCACATGAGCAACGCCTACAAAGGGAGCCCAGTAAAGCGGAGTGCTCTCCTGAGGGGACATGACCACTATGCATTCATTACTCTGATGCCCCAGAGATGTTTCATGTATTTTTAAAGCAGGTGAAACAGTGTTAGCCTGTCACCTGCACAAAGGGGCGGGATCTTCCTCTGGGGACTTGCACCTTCTCCTTTACTCTCTGTAGATTTTCACAAATTGCTCAACAGCCCAAAGACAAAAAGGGAAAGTTATGTTCATTAAATATTAGAATGAATGTCTGTGTTATTCCTGTGTTGGAACTGGCAGCAGTACTATTCACCATGTTCGGAGGCTATTTAGTCTCTATTGCTTTGTGTTGCTTATTCATTTACTTATTTTAATGTGGGAAAGATGATGTTCAGCTAATAGACGGCTCATTTTCTTACATTTTGTCTCACGAGATCCAACCTTTGTTCTGATTAGGACTGAACCATCTGACGTTTTCCAATCCAAATTGCAATTTTGAACCACACAGTCACATGATCATCAGTGCTGTGGTTTTTGCAGTGCTCCTGGCTGACCCAGGATCTGACCCAAAACTGTAAAAGTGTTTTACGATGGTGGCAGCGAGGGCCAGTGGGGGTGGGCTCGTGGGATCCCGATGCTTGAGTTGGCAGAGCAATGCATTTGGTTATTTTACTAATTATTTATCTTTTTGTGGCGCTGCTATGTTCAATAATATTTACAGCTGCAGTCACATGTCACTGTCTCTCACTCTGCACCGTTCGTGAGTGTGAGGCATGGAGTCTGATTCGCCCGCTTCCTGAAAAAGAGGAACATGGTTTACCGTAATAACACCTATGTGGACTTGAAAAAGCTACTCCTGCATTTTTCTGATGACTAAAACTGGAGTTACGGTACACCAAGGTAAGCATGTAAGACTATAGCAGCATTTGGTGTCAGAGCATTATTTTTGTGAGAGAAAAACACCCAGGCACGCTGCCTTGGTAACATAACGCATGTTTCTTCTAAATAAATAGATTTGGCAGCTATTCTTACGTTTAGTTTGTATGCTTGTTACATTAATATATTTGAATGTTGTGATAGTGTCATCTCCAGGCCTGTTCGTTGCTGTACATTGTGCTGAAGTTGGATTTGAAGAAAATCATAAATAGAAATAAAATCACAATTTCTGCCGGAAAAATTGCTATTCAATATTTTTACACACACACACACACACACGTGTGTGTGGACACACAAATGCGCGCGCGTGTACACACACACACACACACGATAATGATAGTAATAGTAATGTTGCACATGTCGGTGATATTTGTTGTGGAGCGTTGCAGATGTATGGGTTCCATATTAGCAGTGACCATTATAGAGTTTAACAGCAGCAGGAAGGAAACTAAAGTCTCTTGAACTGAAATGTTTAACCAGTGTTGTTAGAGTCAACATCACAGCATTTTTCTATATTTGGTAATGGATCGTCATGGAAACACTCTGTTACCCATGCACTATAATACATCCCATGTGGGCACATTCTCTCACTTAGTTCCACTTTTTCTCTGACAACATATTCTGCTTTAATAAATCTCATCCTGCTGCTCTGTGAGTGCTTTTATTTTCTGGCCGGACCAGAACACAGCTCACAGCCGTCTGTGTTCAACGGAAGAAAGTTGGCCGTGTGGAACTCCAGCTCACAGCTGGAGCACAGATGAAGGAATCATTCTCACAAACGCCAGCTGTTGCTTCAAACGCACTCACACAATAGCCCAGTGGTACTCACCGCTGGTCCTGGAGAGCCGGTATCCAGAATGTTTTCCTTGTTTCTCCACACCAACGCACCCGATTCAGTTGTTGAATCACCTGTGCAGCAGCTCCTCGGGCTCTGCAGAAGCCTGCTAATCACCTGCTGATTGAAATCAGGTGTGCTAAAGCCAAGTTAAAAGTAAAACATGCTGGGTAGCAGCCCTCCAGGACCAGGGGTGAGTACCACTGCAATAGATGAAGCAGAGAGCAACAATGAGACAAATCCTGTGGTTCATGGAGATCAGCTGTCTCCCTATACTGCGTGCACTTTGAAGACAAACTGCACGTGGTACTGTAACCCAACCCGTGCAGGGGCCTCCCTACACCCCGGACTCTGCGTTGTGTAATTTTGTGTTGGATGGGGGTGCACAATAGAGAGACCAGTCGGACACAGGCGTTCAATTTGTGGCTCGGACCGTGCCGTCTTTTTCTTTATCTAGATGATGGGGCAAACACCACTCCGACTCCGCTGCTGGCCTTTACAAATCACAGTAAACACTGCATCATTATCAAATCATAGCATAAGCCAACAACAAATATAAAATAAAACACATTAAACAAGAAATAATCAAGTAGTCAAGGCATCTTTACACAATTCTTCGGTCTCAGAAATGAGTATGACCCAAAACACAGTTTGCAGGATTATCAGCAAACCGTAACTGAACAGCTAATGCATTACTTTGCCCGAACGGGGGCTATGCTAACTAGCAGGGATGTAACCCGAAATTGCCGCTTATATTACAGAACGAAACATGCACACAAACTACTCATACTGTCATCAGACAACACATGAACCTCCCAACAAACACACTATATGCTTAGCAAACCGCCATTTTACACAGTGGAACACTTATTTTAAACAAAACCATTGCAGTACACCACGGATAGTGCTTACCTTTACAAATCACAGTAAACACTGAACCCAAAATGGTGCCCGCGCGAACGATAAAACTGAACTACGGTGTCCTGCAGAGGACAAATGGTGAAAATTGCTAAAATCTACAATCTACAGCTCAACAGCGACACCTTGTGACTGATTCCAGTCACTGCCTTACAATACCAAAGTAAATTAAAGGCCTGTTGGAAACCAAAAACTGCAAAAAGACCACTTAAAGCCCAGAAACAGTTATCGTTGACATTTTTCTAGTTTCAAATCTAAAAAATAGATAGTGACATGTTTTCACAATCAAAAATCACCAAATGTGTCAGTTGTGCCATCTACCAAGGTCCTTCATAAATATACAGTAGATGTGCAACACATTGTCATTTAATATGGTTGTTCTGAAGCGGGTGCTCTGGTGTTGAGAAAACATCAAAACTCCTCAAGTTTAATGGTGTTTCTCAGCTTTGTTCAGCCTAACTCAAACAGCCTGGAAAACATGACACATTTCTAACATGAAAACCAATTCTGTGAGTCTTTTTCATTAATATTTGGAATTTCAAACAAGAAAAAAGTCTTTATTTTTGCAGAGTTTGAATATTTCAAGAATTTTTATGTAAAAATAAATACTTTATTTTATTAACAGGCGCTGGTGGGAATGTCTTCCCTCAGCTGCAGGACATGCTTTTGCCATTCAACAGAAAGTAAGAACCACTTTAAACGTGTTTTTTTCTTCACTCCCCAATTGAAAGGATAGATTTGATAGAGTTAGAATGAGGCGTCTTTTTCTTCAACAGGAACACATTCTTCTTTTCATTTATTTGAGCTTTGAAGATTATTTTTTTGCCCGTTCCACTTCCTTTAAAACCAGTGATGTACCTGTCACATTGAGTTGAAACAAAATGTATTTAGAGTTTATGTTTAATCGATGAATAAGATGCAAACTGAGAAAAAAAGGAAAATTAGTTCAGTCTCTCTTTTATAACTGAAATCCAGCCACAGCTGGCTACTGACACTGTACTAACAACCACTAGGACCTCTGTGAAGTGGAAACGGCATATGGAAATGCAAAGTTAGCATCAAAAGCAAAAATCCCAGTTCATGGACTTGTTAAATTGATATTCCATCAAACACGACAGTAAAGCCGAATCCGCGTTGTTAGGGGCAGATTTAGGATTGAAAAAGATCCGGGGCTTAGTCCAGATGAGTGATTTTCTACTTTTAAATGAAACGGTTCAACTTTCACATTTTCACCTTAAAGCAGACATAAAGTATGAGATTACACTTATGAACTGATATGATGACATAATAAATATGTTGTTAGTTTCTATACAGTACTATGAAAACAAATCCTCTCCGAACTTCACATTAGGATTTGAGCCATGTTTATGTAGTAATCCTCACATTTATTCACATCCTTCCATTAAAGAAAAGACAAAATTCACTAAAGTCACTGAAATAATTAGAAACTCAAAATATAGCAACTAGAAAATATCTAAACTATAATCGCGCAAAATCATTACAATTAGAAAGCTCTGATGCTGTTGTTTAACAACAGGAAGTGCTGCCGGTGTCATGTTGGGTTGAAGTCTTTTGACCCACGACATGCAGAATCACACACAGGCAGAAGGTACGTAAAATTATTTATTTAAGTTGGATGAGTGATGCAGATGTAGAACGGGCACAAAAGGTAATGAGAGTTTGTCTTACGGTTTCCGGGTAGTTAGGGAGAGTTTTGAGAGGAGGGCACGTCAGGGCTGGCTGAGTTGGTCGGGCGAGAGGCAGAGGAAATGGCTGGGAGCTGAGCACCGGAGTCCAGGGTGTTCTGATGGCAGGTGGGGGTTGGAGAGCAGGCGGTCAGGGGCGCGCGACGGTCTGGTGAGCAGGATGATCCGGTGAGTCTTTTGCTTGGTGGTGGAAGTTGGCAGATGAATGGAAGGTACCTGAGGAGGTCAGAGGTAACAGGGCAGATTAACACGATCAAAGCGAGGTAAACAGGAGATACACAAGACAGGCAAGGTTCTGGCGAGAATACTACCCAATACTGAGTAATCATCCGGCGCTGATGTGTTGTCCCGACACTCCTTAAATCCCCTGACCACTGATGAGGAGATCAACAGCAGCTGCTCTCCGGACACACCCACCTGCACACAGAGAAACAACACAAAACAGGTGTTAGCTCAGCACAGACCACGACAGCCGGTGTCGGTACCGTATCTGCTCGGGTGCAAGATCGGCTCGGGGTCCTTCGACTGCCGATGACGTCAAAGTACGGCAAACCCACTCGGACAAAATACACTACACATCTATACTGTTGGAAAGAATTTAGCAGTTTCGTTATTAAAATAATGTTTCTTAAGACGTAAATTTGTGTTTATAATGGTATTTGTAAAATAAAACACTATATTTTATTCATAATGTTGAACTCCTCTTTGAGCACATCCCTTGAAGGATCATAGGTATTAGCAACACCTGTGAAATTGAATTTGCAGGAAAGAAGTGTGTCCCGTTTATTGAAGTATTTTGTGTTTAGAGTTTTTGACGTCTTGTCCATGCGTAGTTCAGTTACGCTCATAGCTGCTAGCCAAAACTCTGGAGTTAAAAGTTTTCTGGCTATACTAAAATACCCGTCTGTACTTATTTGATTGATGGTAGTTTTACTTTCTATTAGAATCCAAATGTAATCATTTGGTACGTTTCTAATTCATAATTTGTAAGAATGTAATCGGTGATATTAGCATTAGCATTCCTATGTGTTTTTCCACGTATATTAGCATTGCGCTAACCACTCACTGCCAAATTGCAGCCTTTGCGATTAGAAAATCTCCTATTGTCACATCGCAATTTAATTGCACATGCAGTTAATCGTTCAGCCCTAATATACATGCAGCTCTATGCTAAAAGTGTATTTTCAAAGAGGTAATGATGGATTTCGTTGTAAAAGTTGTCCATCTTTCCAACAGAAAGATTTGCCTGGACCAGCGTAGCGTGATAACAGTGTAACGTGATAACAGCGTAATGTGATAACAACGTAACGTGATAACAACGTAACGTGATTACGTAATTCCGTAAGGTTCATGTTCAGCCAATCAACTACTTTGACGTCATCGGCAGTCGAAGTACCCCGAGCCGATCCTTTACCGACACCGGCACAACACAACTGCGGAGGTCCTAAGCTTTAAGAAAAGGGAAAATGATAGGATGAATAAAAACAATATGAAATCTGCCAGTATGCCAAAGTAAAAATAATTACTGGTGGGTTTTGTTATTAAAGTTTTTGGTGCATTCAGAGGTGATATCACTAGGGGAAATGAACTCTTCTTCAGCCTTGAAATAAAACTCTCCCTTTGACCAACACCAGCAGGCAAGGTGGGTTGGGTGTCTTGCTCAGCGACACAACAGCAACATTTGCTGGCTGGTGCTGGGATCGAACCTGCAGCCTTCTGATTGCTGGATAACCCGGCCTTACAGGTTTACAGCAGAACAACACCCAACCAGTGTCTGAATCAGGAGAACACCTTTTCACTAAGTTTTGTTGGAACATGGTTAAACAAACCTGGACTGGAACAATCCGTCAAGCTGCTGAGAATGGAAAGCTAGCATTAGCTTAACTTTAGCTACCACTTTCACATAAAAATGCATCAGTGGAAGACAGAAGTCAGTTTAATACAAGTAATACATTTTATTTCAACAGCGCCTTTCTGAACACTCAAGGACACTTTACAGAGATAAAATACACAACAATAAAAGACAGAACAGCATAAAACAAACAGACAGACTGGAGCAAAGAGAGTAACTATTGGAATGCTAGACGGAACAGGTGAGTTTTGAGTCTGGTTTTAAAGAGAGTGAGGGAATCAATGTTACGGAGGTCAGGAGGAAGTGAGTTCCAGAGCTGGGGAGCAGAGCGGCTGAAGGCCCTGCTCCCCATAGTGACCAGACGGAAAGGTGGGACAGAGAGGTGGATGGAGGAGGAGGACCTGAGGGAACGGGTGGAGGTTGAAGGATGAAGGAGGTCTGAGAGTTACGGTGGAGCTAGATTACGGATGGCTTTGAATGTATATAGCAGAATTTTTAATTGGATTCTGGAAGTGACTGGGAGCCAGTGGAGCTGCTGAAGAACAGGGGTGATGTGGTGGAAGGAGGGAGTTCTGGAAATGATGCGGGCTGCCGAGTTCTGGAGAAGTTGGAGTTTATGGAGGGATTTGTGAGGAAGACCGAAGAGAAGAGCGTTGCAGTAGTCAATACGGGAAGTGATGAGGCTGTGGACAAGGATGGCGACCGAGTGAGTAGTGAGGGAGGGGCGTAGGCGGTTAATGTTACGTAAGATCCTGTAGCCAGATGAGCTCACTGAGACATTCTGATGTAAACGTAGTAAGCTAACTCATGTTTTGGCTGCTTCTGAGTCAGATTTGTCTTCTGGAAGCTTCCAGACCACCTTCTGGGAAAATAAACTCAGGAAACAACAGAGGAGACACTTGATCATCGTTCCTTTATACAAAAATAGGGACTGAAGAAACACTTTTATGGTTCTTCATTTACAGCACCGGCAAATTTTGGATGCAATGAGTTCCTAACAGATTTCAAAAGTTTTAATTCTATTCAGCAGAAACAGCTTAAGTTTCACCTTTTGTTTAAATTGGTCAGTATTTTTAAGTTGTTATAGTCACCGATTCCCTAACTACCCTGCGCAGGTGCAGAGAGGTGAGAATCCTTCAGGACCTCTCAGATGTTTAAAGCTGCAGATCACAATCAGCAGACCACACTGCATTGCAAAGGTCAAAGCGTCTGCTGCAGATGAACAGAGCTACATGTTGGAAGCTAATAATTAGGTTTGATGTACTTGACAGGCCCGATACCTTCAGTAGATACAGGTATTTCTGCTCTTGTGCTAGTGTTGCAGTAACATACCCCATGTGATCTTCACACGTTTCACCCTGGCTGTTCTCTGACCCATAATTTGACAAAGTGAGGGTGATGTGTCTCATTAAATATTTAGCTCTAATAGAAAGCCACTTTAGGTGGTCCTGATACATTTTTGCCAGAGCTTGGTGGATATGTGACAGCAGCACATCACTGTTCCTGGCTGTAATATGACAGGTTGGTTCATTTGTAGCTTTGAAAGAATAAAACAAAAAGAAAAACACCATTAATTCATTTGTGGGTCACTGATGGGACCTTCTGGTTATCTGTTTAACATTTGGTGTTAACAGCTTTGAGGCGTTACATGTCCTTCAGTCAGACAGAATTCAATCTAAAATTGGGGCTATTTTATTTTTTAATCAACCCTGAGAAGCCTAAGCACCTGTGAACTGCAGCTGCTTCATCCATAAGTCTCACTTTAAACATAAACGGAGGATAAAAACCACCAGAGAACAGAAGCAGCTCACAAGACCATCAGCTTTGTGAGGCGGGGTCCCAGGTTCTGAGCATCACAATCTGGCCTTTGTAAAAGTCAATCAACATAGTTTTCCTCCACCCAGCGCATCAGCTCCTGAGAACTGACAGTTCAGGTGCGGCCTAATACCCTGACAGGTGCTGTTGTAACAAGATAATCAATCTTCTTCAGTTCACCTGTCAGTGTTTTAAATGCTGTGACTAATAACTGTACATGAATAGTTGGTTCAGTCTTTTGTTTGGTTAATGACTGGCACCACAGGGTCAGGTTTTTTAATCATTCTTTTTATATTGCTTTAACGTTTAAGCCTTTATAAAATTTAATCAAGACCGTGACAAAATGTTTGGGTAAAAATTAAAGCTCACATTTTAATCAAATTATGAGGGAAGATATAGTGACCAATTAGCTGATAGATTACAACAAATTACCAAAGCAGAGACTTTTGTCAGGTTTTGTCGGTCCGGGAGAATTAGTTCTGTTGAGGTTCTGCCCTCATGAGAAATGGCTACGCAGTAATTTCTCCAAAAACTGTCATCTGCACTCATTGAAAAGCAGATAAAAAGAGAATAAAAGAAAGCGCCAAAAGAGACTTCATGTCCCATGGTTCTTTGCACCCGGAAGCAACGTGATGACGTCACCATGTCATGACTCGCAGGAGGCGTTTAACTCAAGACATGCAGAATCAACACGACTTCAATAGGTGGGTAAAAAGAAAAGTTCTTTATTTTCTAAGCAGGAACAAAAGTGCACTGGTAAATCCAGTGAAGGTGTGCCGTTTGGCGTTAGTCCATATGGTAGTCCACGACGTGTGGGAAAGGAGGGTAGCCAAGGTGAGCGCAGGTGGAATTCAGTGGGTTGAGGCGGGTGAGGCAGAGGAGATAACGGGCAGGCGTAGAAGAGGATGGGACGTGGTTCTGGAAATCCGAGGTTCAAGCGGCGAGAGAAGTGTGAAGAGTTGGGTATCCTGAGCAGAGCAAACAAAAAGTTCAGGGGAAAATCCAAAAGGCATAATCCAGAAAACAGTCCAAGGTCAGAGCCAGTAATCCAATATCAAAGATCTAACAAGCAAACGAAGTCGAGAGGCAGGGGCTACCTAACAGGTGCAATCATCCGGCGCAGTTTGGTGTCTCCATCCTCCTTTTATACCTGACCTCCAGACTGGAGATTTGGCACACCTGCAGCACCCTCCGCTCCTCACCTGTGGAAGATTGCCTCAGAGATTGTTAGTGAGGAGAGAGTGCTCACCTCGGCTCAGGAACATGACACCACCACCCCCACCCCCCTCAACGGACGCCCCTCGGCGTCCTCGCAGTGGACCGGAAAGCCTCAAAGTCGGCGATGAGGGAGGGGTCTTCAATGTAGGACCGGGGTATCCAGGACCGCTCCTCTGGGCCATACCCGTCCCAGTCCACCAAGTACTGCACACCCCGTCCCCGGGGGCACGAGTCGAGGATCCGCCGGACCTTATAAACAAGCCCCCCCTTGTAGAGCTGGGCAGGTGGAGGCGGAGCAGGCACCGGACACAGGGGGCTGGAAACCACGGGCTTGACCAGGGACACATGGAACACTGGGTGGACCTTCAGCGATTGCGGGAGGTCCAGACGAACGGTCATCGGGCTCGGAACAGCCGACACCTTGAACGGACCAAGGTACCTCGGAGCGAACTTCCTAGATGACGCCTTGAGGGGTATGTCCTTGGAGGATAACCAGACCATCTGTCCCGGGGAGTAGGTCGGCGCTGGGCGACGATGTCGGTCTGCCAGCCGCTGGTTCTTCTCAGCGGTGCGCAGGAGGGCAGATTTCGTGGCCGCCCACACACGGCGGGCCCGGTGAAGAAACTGGGGCGTGGAAGTGGGACCTGTTTGGAGCGGGAACAAGGAGGGCTGATATCCAACAGAGACCTCAAATGGAGACTGACCTGTGGCAGTGGAGATGTGGCTATTGTGGGCGTACTCCACCCAAGCGAGATGGTCACTCCAGGCAGAGGGGTTTGTGGCACACACACAACGCAGCATGGCGCCCAGCTCCTGATTCATGCGCTCGCACTGGCCGTTGGTTTGGGGGTGGAATCCCGAGGTTAAAGCGACCCGGGCCCCCAGGATGGTGGTGAACTCCTTCCAAACCTTGGACACAAACTGGGGGCCGCGATCCAAGAGGATTTCAGTCGGTATGCCATGGAGCCGAAACACATGCTTGACCAGGAGCTGGGCGGTCACGACTGAGGAAGGAAGGGTCTTTAAAGGGACCAGGTGACAGGCCTTGGAGAACCTGTCTACAATTGTCAAAACTGTAGTAAAACCGTGGGAGGCAGGTAATCCACAAACAAAGTCTATTGCTATGTGTGACCACGGGCGAGACGGAACAGGCAGAGAACACAATAATCCAGCTGGTGGTCGATTGGTACCTTTCTGTTGGGCACAAACATGGCACGCCGACACGTACTCCTTGACGTCCTTATAGATGGCGGGCCACCAGAAAGAACGCTTGATTAGTGCCAAGGTCCTTCCCACCCCAGGGTGTATGGAGAACTTCCCAGAGTGAGCCCAGTGGATGACTCTTCCTCGCAGAGTCTGAGGAACAAACAGTTTATTGGATGGTCCGTTACCTGGGCCGGGATCGACCTTGAGAGCCTCCAGGACCTGGTCCCTTACTGCCCAGGTGACCCCTGCCACAATGCAGGAAGGAGGCAGAATGGTTTCAGGCGTGGACTCATCCTCTGAGGCATACTGGCGGGAGAGAGCGTCGGGCTTAGTGTTCTTAGATCCTGGGCGATAAGACAATACAAAATTAAAACGAGAGAAAAACAAGGACCAACGGTATTGCCGAGGGTTAAGTCTCTTAGCCTCCTTCAGGTATACCAGGTTCTTGTGATGTGTCCAAATCACAAACGGATGTTCAGCCCCCTCCAACCAGTGCCTCCACTCCTCCAGGGCCAGCTTAATGGCCAGTAATTCCCGGTCTCTCACATCATACTTGCTCTCAGTAGGTGTTAAGCGCCGGGAGAAAAAGGCACAGGGATGGAGCTTGTGATCAGCTGGAGACACCTGTGAGAGGACCGCACCCACCCCAGTGTCCGAGGCATCCACCTCCAAGGTGAACTGCTGCGTAGTGTCAGGCCTGCAGAGTACTGGGGCCTCAGAGAACCTCTTCTTGAGTGCCCGGAAGGCTGTCTCTGCCTCTGGTGACCACACAAAAGGCTTAGAAGTGGAGGTGAGAGAAGTTAGTGGAGCAGCAGTTTGACTATAGTTTCTAATGAACCGTCTATAGAAATTAGCAAAGCCCAGAAATCGCTGTAGCTGTTTTCTGGTGGTAGGAGTAGGCCACCCCGTGACAGCTTGCACCTTGTCTGGGTCTGCCTTCAGTCGCCCGCTCTCCAACACAAAACCTAAAAATTTCACAACCAGTACATGAAATTCACATTTTTATGCTTTAACAAACAGTCTGTTTTCCAAAAGCCGTTGTAAAACAGCTCGAACATGTCTCTGGTGCTGGGTGATGGACCTGGAAAAAATCTAAATGTCATCCAGATAGACAGTAACAAAGTCATTCAAATAATCACCCAGAACAGAGTTCACCAGTCTCTGGAACACCGCTGGAGCATTGGTGAGACCAAAAGGCATCACCAGGTATTCAAAGTGCCCCAAGGGTGTTTTGAAAGCTGTCTTCCACTCATCCCCTTGGCGGATCCTAACCAAGTGATAGGCGTTACGGAGATCCAACCGAGTGAAGATGGTGGCGTCTTGGACCGGCTCGAAAGTGGAAGACAGTAGGGGTATGGGGTACTTGTCCTTGACAGTTATCTGATTCAGACCCCGATAGTCAATGCATGGGCGGAGGGACCCATCCTTCTTGGTGAAAAAAAAGAATCCCGCCCCCAGGGGTGAGGTTGAAGGTCTAATGGTCCCGTTTGCCAAAGCCTCAGTTATGTAGGTCTGCATACTGTCTCGTTCCGGTTTAGAGAGGCTGTAAAGACGACTGGATGGCAACGGAGCTCCGGGTAGCAATTCTATGCTACAATCAAATGGGCGATGAGGAGGTAGCGTGGCAGCCCGGTCCCTGCTGAAGACCTGTTCAAGGTCGTGATAAACTGAGGGTACCTGGGAAAGATCGGGGGGCTCAGTAGGCGCCGAGCCGGAGTCCTTAGCCACGGAGGGTGCTGACTTGAGGCATGTGAGAAGACACTCCGGACTCCAGGATTCTAATCTGTTGGCTCGCCAGTCCAGAAGCGGATTGTGTTTCTTGAGCCACGAATGTCCAAGCACCACCGGGTTCTGCGGGGATGGGAAAACAAATAGTGAGTGTCTCTGTGTGGTTACCTGAAACTTTGAGCTGGAGCGGCATGGTCCTGTGGGTGATAGTTGACAGTACTCTGCCGTCCAGAGAGGTAACCGACACTGGTTCGGAAAGTAGTTCAGTGGAGATACCCCATTCACAGACCAATTGGGAATCCAATAGAGACTGCTCGCAACCCAGGTCTATTAAGGCAGTGGTAGGGTGACATTGATTTCTCCAAGTCACAGTACATTCAATGAGGAACTGGGAGGTTATATTTTCAGGGGTACCACCCACCAGGACTCCCAGTTCTACTGGTGGGCTCGACCTTTTAGCAACGCCGGGCATGTCTGAACGAAATGTCCAGGAAGTCCACAGTACGGACAGAGGCCCTTGCTGATACGCTGCTGACGTTCCTCCAGGGTTAAATGGGCTCTTCCCAACTGCATGGGCTCCTCCGATGACTCCGCGGACGAAGGTCTAGCGGTTGGGTGGCGAGGTGTAGGATGCGGTGGAAACTCCATCGCTGACGTTTTCTGAAGCTCGCGATATCTCTTATCAATAGAGATGGACAGAGAGATTAATCCATCCAGAGTGGCTGGTTCAGGACACAGAGCCAGCTGGTTCTTTATTCTATCACTCAGGGCCTCAATAAAAGCTGCCTTTAAGGCATCGTCATTCCATGTTGTCATGGCTGCCAAAGTCCTGAACTCCAAAGATAGCTCCGCCACCGTTCTCCTTCCCTGTGAAAGATGCAAAATCTTCCTTCTAATGTCAGTTGTGGTCTCTGAGCTGCAGAAAGTCTGTTTAAAATCCTCCAAAAAAATCAGCATAGGGACCAGACAAAACTCAGCATTTCTGCTCTTTGCTTCTGCCCACCTAAGAGCCTTTCCCCTCAAAAGTCCAACAATAAACGAAATCTCAGATTTTTTTTCCCTCTATTAGGTTTTTTTTCACTGTGGGAAAAGACGAGGACGCTGTTAAAAATGCTGGAATGCCATGTTGTAAACAGTAATTTCTACTTCTACTATGGTGTAGTGTTGGGTGCATGCTGTAGAGCTCCATGCTGCCCCCTACAGTTTGGGAGAATATTGGCTCACCGCAGAGACGAGCCGCACGAACCATGAAAGCTGCGAGTTGTGAAGCGCGTTCCATCCGCGAGCCGCATCACCAAGCGGAAAGTGAATGCGTCAAGCATAAACCAAGCTTCAGACTACTGTAACTCTCTTTTCACGTGTCTGAGCAGAACCTCCCTGAACCGTCTACAGGTGGTTCAGAACGCCTGTGCTCGGCTTCTGACCAAGTCCTCCAAACACACCCACATCACCCCGCTTCTCCTCCAGCTTCACTGGCTGCCAGTCAACTTCAGGGTTCATTTCAAGATCCTGGTTCTGGTCTATAGGGCCTTACATGGACAAGCACCATCTTACATTGGTGATCTTCTTAGTCCCTACACCCCCAGCAGGTCCCTGAGGTCCAGTGACCAAAGCCTACTGGTTGTGCAGCACCAGGCCAAAGGTCAAAGGTGACAGATCATCTGCTGCTGTGGCCCCCAGACTCTGGAACTCTCTCCCCCTGAGCCTGAGATCGGTGGACTCAGTGGTCTCCTTTAAAAAGCAGCTGAAGACTCACTTGTTCAGGCTGCTTTGGTGTGACCTTCATCACCCTCTCCTTGTTCTGGTCTTATTCCACCTTTGCCGGGATCCACTGATTTCTCCCTTTCCTATTCATTTGCTCTGTCCCTTTCCTTACATTATATATTTTTTAATCCCAATTTCATTTTTTCTCTCATTATAAACATATCGTTAATCATTTTTTGAAACATTTTTTATACTTTAATTGTTTTTTGTGAAGCACCTTGTGATTTTTAACTTGACAGATGCTACATAAAATATCATTGTCTTTCTTTTCTTTCTTTCAATGACATACACTCATTTGTTCATTACTGAGCTTTTATCTATTTGCTGACTATAGCAGTCTATTAGCATTACTAGCATGTGTTAGCATAGGTGTTATGCTGCTACATAAGCAGCTATTTTTATGTCTTGTTTAAACTTTAATTTTGCTGCTGATGAACATGTAAGTATTTCTGAAGCTGTATTCATGTTCACCAAACACTATTCACAAATTACTGAAGCTCACATTTGAATTAATTTGTCTTTATTTTTTAATTCACACACACACACGCACACACACACACACTCACACACACACACACACACACACACACACACACACACACACACACACACACACACACACACACACACACAAACTCATATTTATCCACATGCACTCATAAATCTGTGCAGCAGCCAGCTGTCATGGCTCGATCAGCAGTAGCTGAATGCAACAAGGAGACATTGGCTTTGCAAAGCGCTCCAGTCTCCTAACCTCTGGCCAAAACTGTAGATAACAGCTTACTTGAATCTTTGTTAGTTTCTAAATGAACCTGTCTATAGAAGATGCACATTGAATGTCGTGTGATGAGTCTGCTTGTGGAGATGTTACCAGCTGTTTTTGTTGCCTTTATCCTATTTTGACAGTTTTGTCATGATGCATGTACATATTTTTGGTAGTGAAGGTTTCTTGAAGTGTTTATTTGCTATCGTCAACATTCTGTTGGATCTAAAAACAACCACAACCTTTGAACTCTGAAGCTCTATACTTTTAGTTGTGGTCCGTACAAATCATCAGACTAATCCTCTACAGTGGCCACCACAAACCATTTCTGCTAATAAACAACAAAACTTCAAATTAAAGACCAGAAAGCCCCCTAAAACTAATTTTATACCAGAATCACATAATTTGTTTTGTTTAAGTGTGTTTCCACTGGGGAAATAATAGCAGAAAGTGCTCATTTCTGGCTTGTTAACAATGAAGCTATTCTAATAAAGTGGTAGTTAGTTTGGTTGTTTTCTATGCTTATGAATTTGGGTTGCTCATTTTATTTGAACATTTAATTGCATGTTCATCAGAATGGGAGGCATCTTCAGCTGCAAAAAAATAAAATAATAAAAAATAAAAATACTGTACTGCTGCATCATTTCCCTCCATAACACATTGTAAATGTACAAATTAACTTGCATGCTAATTGGTTAAAATACAATTTTAGTTCTTATTATTTTCATTTAGACATTATTTATACTTTTGCACTGGTTAACCTGTGCACTGTGGAGCAGAGTTACCTGTATGCCACATGACGTGCAAGTGGAGCTGGTACAACAGCATTCATCCATCCATTTTCATCCGCTTATCCGGAGTCGGGTCGCGGGGGCAGTAGCCTAAACCCCAAATTCCACTACCTCCGCTCCAACATGAACGCCGGAGCAAAATCGGTCCCGTTGTAGTCAGTCAGAGCAATTCCACTACTGCGGCCGTGCTCCGGCAGTGCGGTGCAGTGCGCCGCCCTCTGTTCCGGCGTCCGGCAAAAATAGAATCAATCCTATTTTTGCCGGACGCCGGAGCACCTCCGCAGTTAATGGACAGAAATCACAACCGCCCAACAGGAAAAGGAGCAAGCTCAACTTGCGTTTTTCACAATAAATCGATAAACAAAAGGCGTTTTTGTTTCATATGCACAGGTTTAACAACTTTTAACAACTATCAATGGCGGCTGAAGTTTAAATGCACAAAAATAAGCCATAAATACAGTTTCTACTATCAAAGTAGTCACACTTTGTTGATCCAAACACTGCTGATCTCTCAACACAAATGATGGGCAGATTGAACAGTTCATTTCCGATGCTTCTCCCACACAACGGGTGTTTGGATCTAACTTCCGCGTTTATTGCTCGGACTGTATCGCAAGATCTCAAAAATCCCGCACATGCTTGTTTGCCCCCCTCAGGTCTCCGCACCGGAGCGGAGCCGTTGTAGAGCAGGTACCAGTAAAAATTGAGTTCGGAAGCGAGCGGCTGCGGAAGGCGGGGGCGGACCGGAGCGGAGCGGAGCGGAGGTAGTGGAATTTGGGGGTTAAGGTTATTTAAGCGGTTCGGAGTTAATAAAGCGGTAGATATGATGTTTCACAAGGTGCTGCTAGAGTTATGTGAAATCTTACTTGTGATTTTACTATAAAACATAATAATCAACTTCTCCTCCATGTTTGCTCAGAGATGTACGGAGCATTCTGCCCGCTCATTGGTCAGTGAATGAAACCTCCGTTGATTGGTCCTCGTCCGAGCGACAGCGATGAAAAGTTGAAAATATTTCAACTTTCTGGGATCGCGTCGCTGGGTCGCCTGTGCACGACACGAATTTCCCACGCACGTTTTTCGCGTTTTGCTTAGTAGGAGGGAGACCCACGATTATCGCTTTGTCGAGCATGTCTCATTGAAAATGAATGGAGGAGAGGCGATATCATTCCAGCTGCTTCACACTCGGCTGCGAACCGCTCCAGCGAAAGCTGAAGATCACGTTCTGATGAAGCCAGCAGGATCACATCATCTGCAAAAAGCAGAGACCTGATCCTCAGGCCACCAAAACGGATGCCCTCCACACCTTGGCTGCACCTAGAAATCCTGTCCATAAAGGTTATGAACAGAATCGGTGACAAAGGGCAGCCTTGGCGGAGTCCAACTCTCACTGGGAACGAGCCCGACTTACTGCCAGTGTCGGTACAGGATCTGCTCGGGTGCAAGATCGGCTCAGGGTCCTTCGACTGCCGATGACGTCAAAGTACGGCAAACCCACTCGGACAAAATAAACTACACATCTACGCTGTTGGAAAGAATTTAGCAGTTTCGTTATTAAAATAATATTTCTTAAGACGTAAGTTTGTGTTTATAATAGTATTTGTAAAATAAAACACTATATTGTATTCATAATGTTGAACTCCTCTTTGAGCACATCCCTTGAAGGATCATAGGTATTAGCAACACCTGTGAAATTGTATTTGCAGGAAAGAAGTGTGTCCCGTTTATTGAAGTATTTTGTTTTTAGAGTTTTCGACGTCTTGTCCATGCGTAGTTCAGTTACGCTCATAGCTGCTAGCCAAAACTCTGGAGTTAAAAGTTTTCTGGCTTTACTAAAATACCTGTCTGTGCTTATTTGATTGATGGTAGTTTTACTTTCTATTAGACTCCAAATGTAATCATTTGGCACGTTTTTAATTCATAATTAGTAATAATGTAATCGGTGATATTAGCATTAGCATTCCTATGGGCTTTTCCATGTATATTAGCATTGCGCTAACCACTCGCTGCCAAATTGCAGCCTTTGTGATTAGAAAATCTCCTTTTGTCACATCGCAATTTAATTGCACATGCAGTTAATCGTTCAGCCCTAATATACATGCAGCTCTATGCTAAAAGTGTATTTTCAAAGAGGTAATGATGGATTTCTTTGTAAAAGTTGTCCATCTTTCCAACAGAAAGATTTGCCTGGACCAACGTAACGTGATCGCGTAATTCCGTGAGGTTCATGTTCAGCCAATCAACTACTTAGACGTCATCGGCAGTCGACGGACCCCGAACCAATTTTGCACCCGAACAGATCTTGTACCGACACCGGCAATGCGGACCAAGCTCTGACACCGGCCATACAGGGACCTAACAGCCTGTATCAGAGAGCCTGGTACCACATGCTCCCGGAGTACCCCCCACAGGGCCCCCTGAGGGACACGGTCAAACGCCTTCTCCAAATCAACAAAACACATGTAGACTGGTTGGGCAAATTCCCACGCACCCTCCAGGATCCCGCTAAGGGTATTGAGCTGGTCCAGTGTTCCACGGCCAGGACGAAAACCACATTGCTCCTCCTGAATCTGAGGTTCAACAATCTGACGGACCCTCCTCTCCAGAACCCTGAATAGACCTTACCAGGAAGGCTCAGGAGTGTGATCCCCCTGTAGTTGGAACACACCCTGCGGTGCCCCTTTTTAAATAAGGGAACCACCACCCCGGTCTGCCAGTCCAGTGGGACTGTCCCCGATGTCCACGCGATATTGCAGAGCTGCGTCAGCCAACACAGCCCCACAACATCCAGAGCCTTAAGGAACTCCGGGCGGATCTCATCCACCCCTGGAGCCTTGCCACAGAGGAGCTTTTTAATGGGAATTGAAACTGGACTTGGACAAACACAGGCATGCACACACACACACACACACACACACACACACACAGCAAGCTGTACTCACTGAGGCTGTCCGTTTTTTCTGCACAGCAGGGACATTTTTGGATGCAGACACAGCGCATGGAACCGAACCGGAACCGCCCAGAATCCCGCTGCAGCACAGCGAATGTTTTAAAAAGGTATTCCAAGGAAGTTCTGAAGTGCATACGGCCACTTCTGCCTTTGATTTTGTTGTTTTGTACTTCAAACATTGGCGCTAAAGTAAAGGCTTGTTAACTATAAAGTTAGCTTAACAATTGAGTTGCCGGAGCATAGCAGACAGTTACCGAAATGCATCCTTTCAAAATAAGACAGGGTGAAATTAAGCTCTGGCGCTAACGACAGTTATCCTCATCTGAATGTGAAATGGCCAGCTGCGCCTCCATGCTGTGAGCCTGTTTCTGGCTCCACAGATGACCATGTAAGCAATGTTACTTACGAAGTTAACAGCCCAGACGAAGCCATCCAAGATCTGCAGCGTCGGGGCTGCAAGGCGGAGTCCCAGAAATGCGCTAATGCCACCATGGCAACACACCATGGCAACGCTTCCAGTTTCGGAGACGACCACGTTTCTTTTAGTTATGTAGATGTTCTGTTAGCTGTTTTTGATTACAGAAGCACTTACATCCACAAACACCATGTGATAGCCAGGTTTAAGGATCTCACCAAAATGTATTCTGTGTACATGGATGGATGTTTGTAGGATATCTAAGGTCAGTGAAAGGATCTTTATTTGAAATCAATCAAAGTTTCAGAGAGAAGAAATTAACAGCTAGCTTACAAGCCATCCTATTCATGTGAATATGTAGTCTGGCCACAGCCCATTGGCAAAGCACAGTCATGGGGCGGGATCTAAAGTTGTCTTTCAAACTGTCTCCGCTATGGATGTCGGTCAACGGGACAGTCCACCATACTCTGTTGAAGAAGACGCAAATATGTCCTTTTTCTAAATAAACGACTTTAGTACTTGAATCTCCTCCTGACTCAAAGAACATACCAAGTCTAAATAGTCCAAAGTTGATGCCAAAGCCATTTTAAATGAGCTGACGCCATCTTTGTAGTTCCATCCGTCACATCATCCCACCCACAAAGACAATACAGAGCTGTGATCGGCAAGACTGTTCAGGCCTGCTGAGGTTCCAGCGGAGCGTGGCTACTGTCTGTCTAGGCTAATCAACAGCCCCAGCCAGCCTCTGAAGAAGAGGGACTAACAGCTGATGTAAACACACCTCATGTTGTTTTACGAGAAGATAATAAACAAGAGAAGTAGTGAAGCATTCATGACCATATGTATTATCTTGCACTTTCTTTGAGAACAGCAGCCTTTTATCTCATTAAACTGTCACTTTTAAAAATTACTTATTACAATAAAATCATCCGCTGCATTACAGTACGATCCACTCACATCTGGAGTAGTACTCGTACAGTGCCAAGTCTGAGACG
>NC_091749.1:5151037-5181037 GCF_043380555.1 Nothobranchius furzeri | reverse complement strand
AGCCTTTACAAACATGAAGGATGCTAGCAGGGGTTTCTGTAAACACTCCTTCCAAACAGACAGCGCTTGGCTCCGTTTTAATCCTAATTCTTGACTGGCTTCTGTGAATGACAAAGGCTTTACACATGGACTTGTGTTCCTTCACTCAGTAAGCAAATCAAATATTATCCAGTCACTCAGTCCTGATCAGTCAACCTGATCAATGCACAGCTCCTGGCACGGGGCCTGAGATTTCAGATTTACCGGGCTGTCTACGGCCTCACGGGCAGGTCTGCGGCTGCCTGGAGAGCTCCACCACTTGGGGTTGCACCTCTTGCAGTTTGCAAATGTCCCTCATTGTGACATACAGAATCATCATTTTAGAAGAGGTATTTGTCTCACTGTCCTGAAAAAAAAAATTACTGCAAAAAGCTCCAGTTACATAATACAGGTACAGAGTTAGCGTGTTGGCGTGTCGTAAAGAATCCGTGTTTTGTTCAGTCCAAGAGAAGTGTTTTCCAGACGTATCTCCCAACTTCTATTTTCCAAATGATTATTCGTGCATGCACACCAAACACACACACACACACACACACACACACACACACACACACACACACACACACACACACACACACACACTTTGGAACCAAGAAATCCTTTTGTTAAGTGTCTGGCAACCAGTGAACTTTGCTATTCGAATAGAATGACTCCCGTGCGTATGTGTGTGTGTGTGTGTGTGTGTGTGTGCGCGTGTGGCAGTGGGTGGGCGATAGACAGATGAAAAAGAGAGGTGACAGCGAGAGAGAGAGAGAGAGAGAAGTTAAGAGACATGTGGGGGAAAGAGAGCTTCACGGTCTGTGAAAAGAAGGAACAATAATGTGGTTTTAGGCTTTGTTTATCGTGTGTGTGTGTGTGTGTGTGTGTGTGTGTGTGCGTGTGTGTGACAGCCTTTTCTCTTGTTGATTTAGCAGTAAATACATTTCCACTCGTTTGCCTGAGTCTGTTGTTTAAGGGATTTTTGTTGTTTTGTACATTTTTTTGTTTTACATTCTATAGCTTCATCTCATTGGTTCATTCAAAGCTCCAGTTTTAAATATTGAAGTCAACTACATTAATATTTAATGTGGCCATTAGTCATAGAAAATGTGGTTTGATAAGAATGAAAAGGGAAGTGTGTCTTTTATTTTCAGAAATGTATAAAAGACATCTTTCTATTCTGACTGATGTCTAATTTCCACTCAGAATTTTTCCAAACAAATGTTTTGTTAGACCGGTGGCTTTAAATCGATCCAAGGTGTGACTGTGACCGACCCATAAGTTAGGTCTTTGTTCTGACTGGCTCGGTGTCGTTGAGTGTCTAATATTTGAACTGGCTCTGAGATGAACTGGTTCCATGACTGGTACCCCGCCCCTTACCTTCTGGAAGAGTCACCTGACCTCTGATACTCTAGACAGGGTTACAGAAAGGACCGTGGTGGGGAAAATGTGCTGTGTTTAAAAAACTAGCATGTTCGAAAACCATTTGGTATACGTTCATATTTCTGCAGTGGATGAGTTGTTTCTTTGTTAGCCAATCAGAGATGAGGCACTGTGAGGCACCAGTCTGTTCACTCCACACACACACACACACACACACACACACACACACACACACACACGCACACACACGCACGCACACGCACGCACGCACGCTAGGGCTGTCGCGATTGAGGAATTCCCCCTGCGGTGAGTCAGGGCAGCTCAATATTGCGATATGCGATATTACAGCACCTCGTTTTTATTTATGTACTTAGCAAATTTGTTTGTTAATTACTAAACTCATGGCAATATTTCCTTTGAAACATTGTGCTTACACATTTAAAAAATGTTAGAAAAAAATACATTTTTAACACTTTATTGAATGCAGATCAAAGGGCAGTAACGGCATTCTCTGACTGAACTTAAAAACAACATTCAGGAGGTTTAACTTTGAAATGCAAATTTGGCTGCAACATCTAACAGAAATAAAAAAAGTGCCCTACTATCTCCTCGATCAGCGCGGACTTTACTTCTCAGCATGCGCTGTCGCGAGATTTAATCAAGTGCGGTAATTGCGGTGGCACGTCATGCAGCGCGGTGGGTTTCTTAATATTGCGATATATTGTTCTTGCGATTATTGCGACAGCCCTAACGCACGCACACACACACACACAGACGACTCTGAGAAAGCTCCACATCTTTACTTGAAGTGATAAATGTTTGCTGTCTGCATTTCATGTCTACATTGTGAAGAGAAGGGAGAGTTGCTGCTGCTTTAGTCAACTCCTGAAAACACTGTTTGGCACCATCCCACATGTTCGATCTCAGGTGATCTGTTAACTCACAGACGTGGTGTTTTGTATGACTCTCAGGTGCGACAACATGTCACTGCTTCAAATTAGAGTCCATTATAGTCTATGGGGGTTATGGGCTCGACACACGGGAGGCGACATCGCCTCTCCTCCATTCATTTTCAATGAGACACGCGCGACAAAGCGATAATCGCGGGTCTCCCTCCTACTAAGCGAAAAGCGAAAAACGTGCATGTGAACTGTTGCGCTCGTGCACGTGTCGTGCACAGGCGACCCAGCGACGCGATCCCAGAAAGTTGAAATATTTTCAACTTGTCATCGCTGTCGCTCGGACGAGGACCAATCAACGGAGGTTTCATTCACTGACCAATGAGCGGGCAGGATGCTCCGTGCACCTCCGAGCAAACATGGAGGACAAGTTGATTATTATTATGTTTTATAGTAAAATCACAAGTAAGATTTCACATAACTCTAGCAGCACCTTGTGAAACATCATATCTACCGCTTTATTAACTCTGAACCGCTTAAATAACCTTAATTCCCTCCAACCTGACACAGCCAAACAAAACAACGCAAGTTTCGATTTCGCCATGGAACCGAACGCGTAGACGGCTTTGCCGCTGCCGTGAGTCGCCTCCCGTGTGTCAGGTAATGAAAGCGACAGCGACGAATTTCGCTGATCGCGGTCGTTTGTCGCCTCCCGTGTGTCGAGCCCATTATTCATACCAGCCACAACACTGCAGTTTTCAGGCGCATCCCAGAAGCCACTAAAGATAGGATTAGGTTCTGTTTCTGCCACGAGCCGCTTCTGTCAGCAGCTAACATAGGGCTAGACAGGAACTCACATATGGTTTCAATGTCAAACCTCTGGTAAATTTCAAAATAAAAAGCTATTTCAGCAATGCTATTTCACATATTTGTAGATTACATCAATACCAATAACCTAGCAGCTTATTTACTCCCAGCATCATTCCAGAAATGCAGCCATATCAAAAGTGATGCCCTTCCTTTTGGTTTACTGGCCGATGGCGTAAACTCAGGGGATTTTACGATCTCATGAGTCCAGCGAGGAGCTTCTCGGAGAAGTCACTGTGCTGCCGCGGTCCTCCCGGTGGGTTTGACTGCTCTGCTGATGCTTCCAGTGTGAGGTGGACGTAACAGTTACAGAGTCAACTCCAAAAGTTAAGGGCAAAGCTTTTTTATAACAAACAAGTTGGTGCTTGAAGTAAATGTTGAGAATAGCTTTTGTCTACATACAAACTTCAGCTTTAACATATCAGCTGTTAAAATGCACATTTAAAACTTTGACCAGCTACTTAGCTTGTTAGCTTTTAACGGTTAGTTGCTCATTTGCTCATGAGTTGATTCAGTCTGATGCACAACCCTGTGAGGCCATGTGATAACTCATTCATGTGATGTATTCAAGCCAAATGTCCCTCTCCATGGTGTGGGTGTGACAGACCTATCGGACGTCTGATATCTGTTTGTGGCCATGCAGTGAATCATCGTTAGCTCTGTGCTGCTCACTGCTGATTTAGATGGTAGTGATGGCCGTTCATTACATGAAGAATCTGCTTTAGAGTAGGTTTAATGTGTCCAGCGCTGATTGGGCCGTACTGTCGTCACAATTAAATTGAAAATATATTAAAGTGCCTGTGGTGTCTTGCATCCCACTGCCAAACAGAGCTCTCTCTCTGTGTGTGTGTGTGTGTGTGTGTGTGTGTGTGTGCGCATTCTTCCCCCGAGTTTTGAAAGCCTGTAAACCATCCTCCATCTCTGTGGGCTTGTAATGGGCTGTCAGTGGTTTGGCGTCCCATGAGGCTTTGCAGTTCATAATCTGTGTGTGTTATTCTCCTGCTGTAAGGGTTTCACAGACAAAGGAGAAACGAAAGAAGGATCTGTTGAATATGCAGGTCATCAGGCAGACTGATTCCTATTGGCAGCAGCGGCCATTTCTGAGGTTGCTCCAAGTAAGAATGCGTGGCTTAGCCTGAGTACATTTTCTACAGGTTTCTGGGTTTTGTCGTGTTCACAGTTAGAGAGTACACTGATTGTGTGATGCTGGTGTAACTGAAACCTACTGGATGTAAGGGCTGTCAAAGGGTTGATTTTATTTGGTAAATCTGATTTGCATGAATATGGATGCCAGCAGCAACGTCTTCCTCCGCTCCAGTTGTTCCACTACTTTGGACCGTCGCACTGCAGAGTTCCACTGCTCTCTTCGTATCAGCTTCAACACTCAGCTGCTGCTGTCAACATCATCAAACGCATGTATCAGTATTTTGTGGTTCTGATCTATATCTGGTCTCAGGTTTGGGACCACTTTGCCTGAGTTAGTACCTGAGTTTAACAGCGTGAGAGCGCCAGAGCTCACAGGACTGTTGCATAACTTTTTCTTTCCTTTTCAGTCATCTTGTGTAGAAAAGACAGACACCTGTCTGAGAGACACCTGCACCTTGTGATATGGTTCTAAAAGTCCAACAATAGCAGATTCAGGTTGGAACAGCATGGTGATTTTGGACTATGAAATACCTCTTTTATTATCAGTTATCACTTTAGAGCGGATGCTCCTGAAAAACATTTTCATGAACAGTCCCTACCTTCGTGGTCCTCTGGGCTTCCATAGGGGGGCATCTCCCACGCTGTCGGATCAGGTTTTCTTTATGTGACTGATTCAGTAGAACATTATACCTTAAACTACTGCAATTCTAAGGAGGTCTGACATCAGATTTTGTAGATTTTTGCAATATGGAGTGATGAAAATATTTCATTTAAAATGTTAACCTTGCCTACGCATTTATCTCCACTAAACGGCTTGACCCAGCCTGTACAGGTATAAATCTGCAAAGGTGTCTGCAATCACCTTAAAATGTAAACTCTGGACATTTTACACTTTATATGATCAGAAAACGTGTTTGAAAAGTGTTCATCTAAGAAAGATGACATGAAAACAGAAATCGTGATGTTTCTCACTGTGCAAAGACCCAGTTTGGACGTCCTATAGACGTGGACTGGACCGACAGACACAATATAGACATCATCTGCACGTTCATGCGACATTGACTGTTTGCAGGGTTTTTATGCATTCGAAGCAAACATGACACCAAGAAACAAATTAACATAAGGAGACAGGCCAGGGAACTTGAGACTAACCCCGGTTTCACACTGGAAGCATCAGCGGCGCCAAATGGCAGTGGAACAGTTTACTTGTGAACTTCAAAGTGGTCCTTTTCACACCGGGAGTCTTGGCAGTGGCACGGCGTCCTCGCTGTGCTCTTTGCTGGACTCGCGAGACCACAAGATCCATCGAGACTTCAGGTCCCGGTTTGTTTATGCAATCCGCCATTAAATGTACAGGAATCCCTCGCTACTTCGCGGTTCGTTCATCGCGGATTCGCGGATTTTTTCTTTGGAGCATTTTTCAGGGGGAATTTGCAGATTCGCGGTATTTTTCTATGCCAAATATCAAGAAATTCTTGTTTTTTTTTCATCAATTTCATCATAAAATGCACTTTTTGTAATAAAACTAAAAAAACCAAGTAAAACAATTTTTTTTTCTTGAGTTTTACCCACAAAAAGAGAATGTGATCATACGATAATTCAGTATAGTAGTGTATGTCAGACAGGTCAGCTGGATTCGGGAGTTGAGCTTGTAGGGAGCGTGGTTTCACAGACGCGGAAGTGATAGCGTCGGTGAAACGCCGGCTGATCTAGGAAACCCCCGAGCGTTCGAGCGTCAACGAAGTGACACGGAAATGCCGGGCTTTCCAGAAGTAAGTAAGATAACTTACTATGAGCTGATAGTTCGTGGGATGGATCGGTAGGTTGGAAACTCTGATCATGAATCTGAAGAAACGATGACTGAGTGGTGAGCTGGAAAGGCGACTTCCGTTTATAGCCGCGGTTTGTGACGTAGGTGCGACGTGGAGGGAATCCCCGCGAGGGGCATGCTGGGAGTCCCTAATTCGCAGATTTTCACCTATCGCGGCCAGGTCTGGAACGCATCTACCGCGATAAACGAGGGATTACTGTATTGGCCAGACTTGGCGTTAAAATTGTACAAATGCAGTATAACTACACTTTACCACCTATATAAATATGAACTGGGATTAGTTTTTCATTTTGTTATTGAATTTTGTTATAAATCATTACAGAAAATCTAAATTCTCTCCTCCAGAGAGTGAAGAACTGTGTTTAGCAAACGTCACTCCAACACGTGAAACAAGGTAGCTGCTGTTGTTAGTATTGTGAATAACTGTATTTTGTTTACACATTTTTAAATAACATGGGTCCGATCTAAAATAATAACCTACATCTGTAAATCCATCTGGAACCGGACCGGTACTTCTGGACTTCAGACGAGTTCCGTTAGCATGACTGCAGCAACACTGCTAACCGTGTTAGCTCCGGTAAGGAAAAAAACAAGTCATTTGGGAAGGCTACCACACACACACACACACACACACACACACACACACACACACACACACACACACACACACACACACACACACACACACACACACACACACAGATATAATCTAAAAGATGATCCTGGGACCGTAGAACCTCCGTGCCATCCTGGATTAGTGGAAACAACGAGATGAGATAGCGAGTTACTTCAGCATCTGGAATATTCTTTCTGGTAAAATACGGGGTAAATATTATCCAGAGTTGCATCAACATAAACACACAGCGGTAAAACTAGCAGTAGATTATTTTATTCATCTGTAGATTATTGAGTTATATTGAGACAGATGGTGGAGCTAAGACACGCTGAGAACTCGTCAACTCAGAGCGCCCGGTGGGAGTGTCACGAGCACTGAAATGAAATATATAACAAAAGTAAAAAATATATATATATATATTTTGGTTCTGAAGATGAACAGCATTCTCCTCGATGTCCAGATCGGGTCACGGGTCTTCTGAGTCAAACAGTCCCAAAAATGTCTGCACCTCCGGTAGTGATATCCAGCTAGCGGGGTTCGGTTGAACATCTCTGGTAATCCAATATCCGTTCTTGTCGCCGTATCCCAGAAAAAAAACTAATCTGACTGACTAGCAGATGCTTCAGAAGCTACATCTGACTGATGACACATTGTTCTGCTATAACGCTAACGCAGAAACACCGGAGCTGGGGGTTGTTTACTGTAGCTGTTTCAGCAGAGCTCCATGTGAAACATCCCCAACTGCCCAGGGCTTGGACTGGAAGTTAGTTTCTGTTTTGCCTGCTTCAGTCAAAAACATTGGATTTTCTTTAAATTCCAGCCGTGAAAATCCAAAAACATTTTTCATCTGAGGTTTTAATTCTTCTTTACGCATGCCGTTCAAAGGAATTTTGCTTCTGGTCAATATCTTTAAACCAGGATTAAAGCCATGAAAAACACACCGCTGCACTTCTGGAACAAAGCTGTGATAAAATAAGCTGTTAGGCCACATGTAAGCTTCATATATATGAAATTGCATTGCTGCAGTACTTTTATTTTGAAAAGTACCAGGGATTTTTCATTGAAACAGTGTGGAATTTCCTGTCTAGCCCTATGTTAATTGCAAAAATTGACGTGTCTCAGAAGCAGCTCACGGCAGAAATCAAACCCTATCCTATCCGCTTCTGGGACACACCTGGAAATTGGCGCGTTGCTGCTGGTGTGAAACAGGCCAGACTATAATAGATTGTATTTGAAGCAGTGACATTCCGCTGCCGTTCCGCGCCGCTGATGCTTTCAGTGTGAACCCGGACTGAGACATCCACATCCTCTCCCTCAGTGAAAATATCAGCTTCATTGCAAAGGCAGAAATCAACCAATCAAACTTCAGAATCTCTGATGTTTTATAAAAAATAAGATTGTCCAAAAGTCTAATAAAAACAAAGAAGTGCAGCTCATCAATGGGTCTACATGTCCTCGTGCAGAACTACCAGATGTGGTGGGATCTTGTGTGACTCTCAGATAATACTAAAATACCTGCTGTTGTATTCCGTGTTTTAACTTTCCATGTTTCCAGTTATTTAGCTGTGGTGAGTATGTAGAGAGGTGGACTTCAAAGGTTTCCCAGAAGCGTATCAATTTGATAATTTAGAGGCAAGAGTGGTGGAGCGGAAACCTCCTTGGGTAGAATATTGAACCCTGAAAGTTGCCCCCAATCACCGTAAAACAGGAAGCCCTCTGCTCCAGAGAAGATCTAGTATACTAAAATAACTGCCCCAAGGGCAAAACTATGGCCATAGCACTCATGCACACACCACAGAAAATGCATTATTATTATTATTATTATTATTATTATTATTATTATTATTAAGAGACCTGCTGCTGCAGCAAGCCGGGCCCTTGTTATGCACCTATGTGTGTGTGTTTGTGGGGTGGGGGGGGGGGTGGGGGGGGGGGGGGGGGGAAGACATTAATCTTCTTTATTATTTTTCTTCTACCGCAGACGTTAAAGCAGCTTGAACAGCAGCGTGCATCCCCACATGTTATACATCAAAACGAGTGGCATGGCTTTCGGAGGTTTGCTACTACTGTTCTAAGTGATCTGATTTACTATGGCAAAAAAATTGGAAAAACCTAGAAAAAATGTCAAAATTTTCGGCAGATTGAGCTACCCTTTCAAATTTTGAGTGTGTGGCATTTTTTACATTTGCATTAAAAATCTTATGCCAAGGGGCAGGTCCCTTTTAAAAAATTCTTAAGAAATGTTCTAATTTTAGATTTGTCGAGTTTGTTCATTCATCTCTTTTTAATTAAGAGACATTATTGTTGTGCAGCTGTTATGTTATTCTTCTTCTGCAGACGTTAATGCAGCTCAAACCCACATATTATATCAAAATAAGCAGCTTGGAAGTGGGCTTGGGCGTAAGGGCTGTGTCATTACTTTTCTAAGCAATCCAATTTACCATGAGTTGTAAAAAACTTGAAACATTTCTCAGTTTTGGGCAGATTTAGCTACCCTTTCAAACTTTCGGTCTGTGGCCTTTTTCTTACATTTGCATTAGCACTATCATGTGCCAGGTAGCAGGTCGCTTTTTAAAATTTCTTCAGGATCTTTCATTATTATTATTCAAATAAAATCAAATCAAAGATACTTTATTAATCCCAGAGGGAAATTAGAGTTTCAGTACACACAATTCAGAGATCAGACATACATGGGCAAGACACATGACAAGAATTGGTGACTGTGGTCATTCGCAACCCTGAGTCGCGCTACCTTAATGGAGATAAGAGGAGTTTACATGAGGATTGCTGCAGTTGGAGGGGAAAAAAGGCACTTCAGAGCTACTCTCCACCAGGAGGGCAGCTTTGCTCTACAAAAAAACACCTCAGACAGATATGCAACAGACTTCAGACATAACACAACATAAGTTTCCACTAGGTGGGGTGGTGGGTTGGGACTATCCCCACTTCAGTTCCTGCAGCCACGATAAGCAGCACATGTTACCTCAGTGTGGATAGGGGGAGGAGCATTGAGGGTTGGAGGGTTTCAGCGAACCTGGAACGTTTCAGCGGCCTTCCCGCAGTCCCGCCCAGGCTGGGAAAGGAGACAGAGTTGAGTTGCCATAGCGACGGCACATTCCACATACCTTCTAAGGGGGGAGTTTTCGTTGGAGCCTTGCAGGCTCAAGGGCGCCAGATTCCGATTAGAAATTGTTTTGGGGCCAGACAGAGATAATGTCCTCTCTGTCTTACAGTTTGTTGGTCCTCAACCTCTCAAAATCCCAATAATGGACATTAAACTATCCCAATCCGTGCTGATTCGTCCACTCTCTCCTTGATGGCATCCATCTTTGTGCCAAAGAATGAATCTCAGCCAAAGTTCCAAGCTTACGATTCATCTCGACAATTATTTGAGTCTGTGAATTCACAGAGCGGTGCAAACCATCTCTGAGCTCGGGGATCAGGCCAATATTCCTCGACAGCTTGTTAATTTTCCAGTAAGCCAGGTAGCCTCCAAGGCCAATGAGCAGGAAACCTGACACCAACACCATGAATATCCACACGTCTCCAGAGTCCTCCACAGACAGCTGAGATAAACAAATCAAGTTCCACTGTTTCCAGGAGTCCATGATGTGTCCAACTGGGTCTGTCCCGGCAGGACATCCGGGAGCCTCTTCTCGTGTTCTCATCGTTGGAAAAAATTTTATCAATCGCGTTGAGAGACCAACTGACGAGATCCATTTTAGTGAATTTCAGTTTCCAGAAGAATGCAGAAGCAGCCGTGCACCCAGCACACAGAGACAGACAAAGGGCCTTGAGGATAAGATATGGAGGAGAGGAGGAAAAAAGTGTCTGCACCCTCCAAGAGCCGGCATTGGCATGCTTTAGAAAGATAAAACCACTTGAGATGATGACGTTGATGATGATTATGATAATGTTGGTGACGATGATGATGACACTGATGACGATGACGACAATGATGTTGATGATGATCATGATGATGATGGTGACTAATGATGATGACGATGATTAGGGCTGCACAATATATGGAAAAATTATCGTCATCGCGATAACAGGACGTGCGATAGGCCCATCACTAAGCACGTCAAAAACGGTGATAAATGTTTGGTTCAAACATTTCCATCGGTGTCATACATCAACTTTTTGTAAAGCAGCTCTGTTTTTTACGCGGAAGTATTATTTGACCAATCAAGTGTAGACCTTCTGATATGCGGCCAATCAGATGGATCCGTTCACTTAATACACCCGCCCCCTACGTAGACCCTTACCCCAAAATTCCACTATCTCCGCTCCGCCCCCGCTTTCCGCTGCCACTCGCTTCCCTTGTTCGTCATGCTGGCTCAGAGCAACGAACGCACTTTGTGCTGAGGTTTCTGGAATCAGCGCTGCTTTCAAACGTGAACGTGAGTCCGCTCGGTGTCGTTAAGCAGCTGATAATATCCAGGCTGACTCCGACACGTGCCTTTGAACTAACCCACCGTTAGCCCCAGGCTCCGGTTAGCTTCCAGCTAAAAGGCTACAGCAGCACTCTCCTCCCAGTCCCACCCTGCTAAAGAGGGCCTGGAAAAGTTCCCCCACACATCAAAGTGATTTTTCCTTTATGAGCTTTTATAACCTTGTTAATCAGGATAGTTGATTTGCTGCTGCACATAAACTGTCAGTCAGAAGCTCTGCTAGCCGGTTATCTTAGAGGACCTAGTTCAATTTGTTAGCTTGTTATCAGAATCATAGTTGCAGTTTCATCATCTGAGCTGCTTTATAAGACCTAGGTAAACTTGTTCAATTTGGGGTTAAAAACAAACGTTTTCACATATTTTCCATGTAGTTTTTTTGCCAGTTCCTCTTCTGAAAGGTAGACAATTGTTTTTCTCTTTCCCTCAGAAATATATTCTCCTAGTTTGGCCCAGCATAGATCACTTCCCAATAGCACAGCCTTGTATCATAACCACATAAGTGGAGAAAATGTTCAGTAGCAATGAGAGAATTTGCTGTTGCATTTAAGTGATGTTAACTATTATTTAACATTTAAACTTATTTTCTGATTTTTTATTTATTCAAAAACCCTGGTAAGGGATGTTTTTCTGTATTTGGAGCATCAGAAAAAGTTTTATGGTGGAGGTGATGTTTTAAAGTCACTGAGAAACTGCATGCATGCAGTTTGTTGTTTTGCTGCTAATACAGTAGCAGGTGCAGCTGCTAATACAGTAGCAGGTGCAGCTGCTAATACAGTAGCGGGTACAGCTGCTAATACAGTAGCAGGTGCAGCTGCTAATGCAGTAGCGGGTGCAGCTGCTAATACAGTAGCAGGTGCAGCTGCTAATGCAGTAGCGGGTGCAGCTGCTAATACAGTAGCAGGTGCAGCTGCTAGTACAGTAGCAGGTGCAGCTGCTAATACAGTAGCAGGTGCAGCTGCTAATACAGTAGCAGGTGCAGCTGCTAGTACAGCAGCAGGTGCAGCTGCTAATACAGTAGCGGGTGCAGCTGCTAATACAGCAGCAGGTGCAGCTGCTAATACAGTAGCGGGTGCAGCTGCTAATACAGTAGCGGGTGCAGCTGCTAATACAGTAGCGGGTACAGCTGCTAATACAGTAGCGGGTGCAGCTGCTAATACAGTAGCGGGTGCAGCTGCTAATACAGTAGCAGGTCCAGCTGCTAATACAGTAGCATGTGCAGCTGCTAATACAGTAGCAGGTGCAGCTGCTAATACAGTAGCAGGTCCAGCTGCTAATACAGTAGCAGGTGCAGCTGCTAATACAGTAGCAGGTGCAGCTGCTAATACAGTAGCGTGTGCAGCTGCTAATACAGTAGCAGGTACAGCTGCTAATACAGTAGCGGGTGCAGCTGCTAATACAGTAGCGGGTGCAGCTGCTAATACAGTAGCAGGTCCAGCTGCTAATACAGTAGCAGGTGCAGCTGCTAATACAGTAGCAGGTACAGCTGCTAATACAGTAGCGGGTGCAGCTGCTAATACAGTAGCAGGTACAGCTGCTAATACAGTAGCGGGTGCAGCTGCTGATACAGTAGCAGGTGCAGCTGCTAATACAGTAGCAGGTACAGCTGCTAATGCAGTAGCGGGTGCAGCTGCTGATACAGTAGCAGGTGCAGCTGCTAATACAGTAGCAGGTACAGCTGCTAATACAGTAGCAGGTGCAGCTGCTAATACAGTAGCAGGTGCAGCTGCTAATACAGTAGCAGGTCCAGCTGCTAATACAGTAGCAGGAGCAGCTGCATATTTTTGCAATAAAAATGTTATGTTGTAATGGAATTCATGCATTAGTTTTTGTTTGCTTTGAACCCAGAGCAGACGTCACACGCCAGACGACATCAACACTGCATAATTTAGTATTTGTTAATTTATCGTGAGTAATATCGATATCGCAATATTACGCACTGTTATCGAATATCGCAGGTTTTCCTAATATCGTGCAGCCCTAACGATGATACTGGTGACGATGATGTATACCAGTGTCATGCTTAGGGCGTTGGGCTTGGAGGCAGATGGATATTCTTCTTTTTGTGGATGGCAGGGGGGTTTAACACAATTCTGGTTAAAGCCTTTGCAGCGGAGCTTTGCAGCCCGGTCTGAAGTAGCTGGCATGAGGATGGGAACCTCCAAACCTGAGTAATCTAAAAGGGTTCAATTCCAGTCAGAATGGACAAAGCTCCTCGTATGAGAAGTGAAACATCATTATGAAACCAAATAAGTCAATTTGCCTTCAGTCGAACCCCTTTGGATTGCCCTGAGCTGGATGACTTAGAACCTTCACCAGCATCCTCCAAATCTGAGGCCATAAATGTTTACATTTCTACCTTCACTTTGATCGCGAGGCAAAGCAAGGCAAGAACAATCCTGCTCAGGGAGATTTACAGGAACAGGGTTAAGGTTGGTTTAAGCTTGACGCGTCCGCGAGGTCCGCACGGCTCCGCGCGGAAAAGTTGCGTCATTTTGCGTCATTTTAACAACCACGCCCCTCCACCGCGCCTCCGCACGGCCCAGAATTTCCGCGACACGCACCTCGGAAAATTTCTAACCACGTGGACGGACGGACGCGGAAAAACATGGCGGACCGGCAAGAACTAGTATGGCAGAGATTTGTAAAAACAGACATTTGTATGATTCAGCTCTCAGAGATCACCGTGATCAACAAGTTGTTAATAATTCTTGGAGAAAAATAGCTTGCACTGTCGGAAAAGACGAGGACGCTGTTAAAAATGCTGGAATGCCATGTTGTAAACAACAGTAATTTCTACTTCTACTATGGTGTAGTGTTGGATGCATGCCGTAGAGCTCCATGCTGCCCCCTACAGTTTGGGAGAATATTGGCTCACCGCAGAGACGAGCCGCACAAACCATAAACGCTGCGAGTTGTGAAGCGCGTTCCATCCGCGAGCCGCATCACCGCGCGGAAAGTGAATGCGTCAAGCATAAACCAAGCTTTAAAGAACAGTGCATAAACATGTTTAAGCTTTAAAGTAATTCATCTGTTGTGTTTAAGTTTAGGAGGTTCCACCTTGTAGCAAGCAGAACCCCCACTTGCTGTGGAGGCAGAGTGGACTGTGCAATAATCAAAGGGTTGTAGGATAGATTCTTGCTCCTGGCAGGGGATTCTGCTGCTGTGTCTTTGGGCAAGACACTTAACCCACCTTTGCTGCTGATGGTGGTCGGAGGGACCGGTGGCGCCAGCACCCAGTGGGTGCCACTGTGCCGACGGCGCCAAATGGCAGCCTCGCCTCTGTCAGACCTCCCCAGGGCGGCTGTGGCTACAAGTAGCTTACCATCACTAGCAGTGTGTGAATGTGAGAGTGTGTGAAAGCGTCTTTGGGTGTCTAGAAAAGCGCTATATAAGTTCAATGCATTATTATTATTATTATTATTATTATTATTACTGTAGTTCACCTCCACTACCGTGTGAATGGGTGAATGACTAGTTGTGTTTTGAAGCGCCTTGGGCGGTTCCAGGAGGCGCTATATCAAATACTGATGATTTACCATTTTACCATAAAGAGGTGAGGACTGACGGGTCAAACGTCAACTTTGACAGTAAACTTCAATAGTGGCCACGATTCAGAAGCTTCAGTTATGTAGATGTTATGTATGAAAAAGCAGAGAGATGTAGGACCCTTCTCCATACCTCCATAATATGTCAAAATGTAATAAACCTCCGTGTTTGGCTTCCATTATACTCTAGGCTCCTCCCACTCAGTGGACACGTCTGTTTGTAGGACCATGAGAGATGTACTGGAGGTCCGATCCCATTACAGATGGATATCAGCTCGTGCTTTTATTGAGCATAGTAGCTAATCTGATATGTGTGTGGCAAAGTGGACAAACCACTCTGACATGGTTTTAACAGGATGTTCTGATGGTGTAAGGAAGGCCAGGTGAATGTGACACAGGTCAGCACACTAAAGAGACGTTGATAATCTAACAGGACACAGACTGAGAATGCAGGTGCCTGAAATGTTTCCTCTGCAGCTTGGACCTCCAGGGTGGATCCTCAGTACAGCCTGTCCTCCTCTACATTAGGAGCCAGCTGAGATGGTTTGAGTTAGCACTTTCTGGATGGACACTCCAGGGCAGACCCAGGACATGCTGTAGGTTTATAGCTCTGGGCTCTAGGCATCTTAGATTCCCACCAGCAGAGCTGGCTGTGAAGAGGACGACCGGGTCTACTGCCACTGCAACCCAGACCCAGATACATGGAGACAATGGGGTGAGGAGCAACAGCTGACTCTAGTACAAATGTAATTGTTGGATTGCTGTGGACGTACTGGTGATCAAAGATCAAAGCCCAAACGATTCACCAAGTTTCTGAAATGTGCAGAGTTCTATTCATTAATCCATAGCAGGAATTTAACTGTTTGTATCTTATAGAAAACTTTCACTTATCTCTCTGGTGGGTAGAGAGCTCTGTGTGGGAGTAGCTTGCAGGTGATGAGTGGTAAAACGCTGCTGACAGCAGTTCTTTCTCTCATCATTAATGTGGTGGAGGTGAAACCAATGCTGTTGTTTGATTTCACCTCCGCAGCTCCAGCTCTCCATCTAAAGCTGCCTTTAACAAAAAAACAAAAGGACGCGTGTGTTCCTCTCCCAATTAACTAACAAAAGAAAAGGTGTGGTGGCTCACTGAGGGTTGTCTCAGAACTGTTCGGTGTTTGAGTCTTAGCCCGATGCGTTAATGTGCCAAGCCTCAGCGCCAAGATCAAACGCAAATTAGCAGACGGAAAAGAACAAAGACGTACACGAGCTGCTCTGCACGAGTAAACCTTTAGACGCAAACACGAGCCACTGGTGGAGTTGATTAGGGAGATGCCATGTAAATATGCTGCTGCTTCAGCTACACGCCAGCTCTACAGTCACCTGAATCTTTGGGAACTAGTTTTGTTAAATCAAACAAAGAAAATGGGAACGTCTCGGAGGCAGAAACACCTGGCCTCCGATAGCAGCGTTGTGGTTTTATCAGAGGAACAGCTGAGGAGCAGCTGCCACCTTGGTTTTAATATTCTAAAGTGGCATTTCTGATCAAATAAAAATAGCATAAATCAGAAGGAAAAAAATCTGTCTTTTGTAAACTTGTTGAAAGATCCTCCTCTGGTCCTCTGCTCTGTTTTGGATCAGACTTGCCTCTGGCGACGCTTCTCCTGCCACATTCTCCTCACTCAACATGTTTCTCCCTTTGTGCATGTGGGATGCTTTCAGTTCAAACCTGCTCCACCGTTGAGATGCTCACTTCCATTTGCTTCCTCCAATGTTTCATCTTTTCCCTATTTCTCAGTCTGAACATAAAACTATAAACACATGCTGACACACGTTACCTTGTGTTATTTTTTAATGCTATCTGTTTCTATAAATTCCTTCTCCTAGTTCCGTCGTTGCTCTTCTTTGACAGATCATTTCTGGTTTTTAGAGGGCTCTGATATAACTACGTTAAACCGTGACAGAATGAAATCACTGATATTTTGCAGATGTTCGTCCTATTCCAGAAGCCACCACAGAGGCAGGGCTGTCACACGCGGATTTGAGGCGTGATATTTTTGTTTGAACCAAGCTTTAATATCTGGTTTTAACGTCAGCCTAAAAAGAAAATCACATCAAAACGTTATTTCTTTTTACTTTCAAGCTCCAAGCTCAAGCTGACAATTAGGCTTGACTTTCAAAACGAGTCACACTTGTAGATATTACTGTATACAAATAACAGGATCTACCAGAGAGCTTTAGTAATACTCAGTGTGACTTTCAGCAATCTAGTATTTGTGTTTGAACACAAACACTCTTTACAGCAACCACATGTACTTATGTAGAGAACAGTTTATTATGTTTATGTTTATTTATTTAGCAGACGCTTTTATCCAAAGCGACTTACAATTTATAACCTATAGGGCATGTTGTGATCTGTGGGGGAAACCGGAGTACCCGGAGGAAACCCACGCATGCATGGGGAGAACACGCAACTCCACGCAGAAAGGCCTCAGCCCGGTTTCGAACCTGCGACCTTCGTGCTAACCACTGCGCTACCATGCAGCCCCAGGAGGTCAGAGGTTATTTAAGACCTTTATATGGCTGTAGGTTACATGTTTGATTCATCACCCTTACTGTACCACTGCCTCTCTTGTTTTATCACTTACAACTGTGTGGAATGACAGCACCAGTAGAAATCTGTCGTGCATTAGTTTAGTGATGCACCGATATGGATTTTTGGGCCGATACCGATATCGGATATTGAGATCACTGTTATGGCCGATAACCTATATTTGCCGATACCGATATACTGACATTAATGCTTTAAAAAATCAGCTAAAGTTGTATAGAATGAAAATGATTAAAGCTGAATTTACGTTATTGTGTACACACACCACACACATTTACAGTTCTGGGGTGATTTCATTCACTTTTCACATGAGTAAACAATTACACACCACCCCCCTCACCCTCTGAAACAGGCAACCAAATGGAGACGAGATGGAAAAAATATCGGTTGTTTTATCAGCCCACTTTTATTTATCAAACTGACACTGATATGTTAAAAAAATGACTGACATCGGCCGATATTGATGCCAATATATTGTCCATACCTAGTTTGTTTTCTAACTAGAAATAAGAAATAGGAATTTTAAAATCTTCAAAATTGGCAAAAAAAAAATTTAAGACTGACTGCACTTGGAACAATCAGTGGCAGATGTTTCCAAGATGCATCTAGTGAGGAGATCTTGTTGTTGTTCCACCAGAATTAAGGTGTCTGAACTGCACCTCACAAAAGAAACACAGTAAACATCTGCAGGTAAATTCTCAATAAAAAATCTAAACAATGCTTTTTAATATTGATTCAGCATCATAACACAAAATATGATATTTCAGTATCTTAGGTGTGTTCTTGCTGTGTCGTTCTAATTCCATGTTGTCGTTCTTTTTTTAAAACACAGAAACGGTTTTGTTACCTGTTGACGCTACGTCAACATGGAATGACAACATGGAATTAGAATGACACAGCAAGAACACACTTAAGATGGTCAAAGAGTAATACGGACACCAAGGAGCGAAGGACTTCCGCCGTTTGGAACGATTACACCAGAAACGCGCACGTCTAAGAAACCACCTTCGCTTCTGTTTAAGATGCCGGGACGAAAACATCACACCCACAAGCCTACAGCTGAAAACACCGATCCGGACCAAGACAGCACAAAATATAATAGAAAGAGCACAGAGAGCACTGCTCAAGGAGAGGATAAGGAACGTCATAACCAAACAGAGGCGTGTGGAGGACGAACTGGAAAGAGGACACCTGGACTTGAAAAGGAATTACAAACTCGATAAACAAATGGAGGAACTAATTAAAGGACACATGATGGAAAAACAGGAAAAAGAGTTCACAAAAGTAAAAGAAAGACACATAGAGAAGTTAAACAAACTCATAAACAAGAAAAAGGAGGAATTACAAGATAAATCCACACCAAACTCATGGGTGTGTAACATTTCACAATACAAACTAACAGAAGCAGAAGAGAGCATATTAAAGAAAGGTTTAAACTTTGCAGTCACACCAAAAGAAATACCATATGATGAATTTATTGTAGCAACAGAACTAGCATGTCAACAGATCACAGATGAGGGAAAGAAAGCAGAACTTAGAAATAACGTAGTTGGGATATTTAAAAAACAGCCAAATTCAACACAGCAATATTACAAAAGAAGAACAATCAGCCATGACAGCTTCATCCAAAAATGAACAGATAATTATTCTACCGGCAGATAAAGGAAGAACCACAGTAGTTTTGGACAGAGAAAAATATAAACAACAGATGAAACAGATGTTAGAGGACAAAAATACATATGAAATACTTAAAAAAGATCCAACAGAAAACATTAAGAAAAACATGAAAAAATTACTGAAGCCACTGCACGAAAAAGGCAAAATAACAGAAAAAATGTACAAACACTGGATTCCCACGGCGAATATAACACCAAGAATCTATGGAACGCCAAAAATACATAAACAAAACACCACTTAGACCAATAGTTGACAGCATAGGTACACCAACATACAACATGGCAAGAGATATCAGCAGAATCATCAGCCCGTTATTAGGAAATACAGACCAACACTGCAAAAATAGCATAGAACTGGCAAAAGAACTAAAGGAGATCACAATAGAAGACAACGACATACTCATCTCACATGACGTCACATCCCTGTTCACAAAAACACCAACCCAAAAAACCATAGACATAGTAGTTAACAGAATCAGACAAGACAAGACTTTACACAAAAGGACAAACCTCACAGCAGATGACATAGCACAACTGATAGGACTGGTAGCTAACTCCACTTACTTCACATACGACAACACAATATACAAACAACTGGAAGGCTTCGCCATGGGTAACCCGATATCAGCCACCCTGTGCCAGTTTTTCATGGAAGACCTAGAGCAAAAAGCCATAGCCACCCCCCCCCCCCACCCCCCCCCAAACTGCAAAATAAAACTATGGAAACGCTACGTAGACGACATACTGGAAATCATACCAAAAGGTCAAACAGAAACACTAACACAACACTTGAATAACATGGACGACACAGGCAGCATAAAGTTCACTTATGAGTCAGAAACAGAAGGCAGCATAGCTTTTATGGATATGAAAATCACCAGGCAGACCGACGGGACCCTAAACATAAACACATACAGGAAACCAACACACACAGACCAATATCTATCATGGACATCAGAACACCCCACCATACACAACATGTCAGTAATCAGAACATTATATCACCGAGCAAACATGGTAACTGAAGAAAGAGACCGTAAACAAGAGGACAAACACATACAACACGCTTTTAAGACCTGCGGGTTCCCGACAAGGGCAATAAACAAAGGAAAACAACAAACAACAACAGAAAGAAAAGAACAACCAAAGCAAAGAACCAGAAACCCAGAAAGACAAGAACCAAGACCAGTGATAACCCTACCATACATCAGAGGCATAACAGAAAAAATAAGAGCAACAATGAAAAAACACAACATAAACACACCAACAAAACCATACACAACAGTTAGAAACAGACTAGTGCACCCAAAAGACAAAATACCAGCTGGACTTAAATGTGGAGTCGTTTACGAAATCCCATGCAAACTCTGCAATAAAACATACATAGGAGAAACCGGACGCCAACTCAACACACGAACAATAGAACACAGAAAGGAGTGCGAGAAAGAAACAAGTCGAAAACACACAAGAGCAGCAAGAGAAGAAGGAGAAATCACAATAAAGAAGTCAGCCGTAACAGATCACTGCATAAGAGAAAACCATGTAATGGACTGGGACAACACACGGATCATAAACACCGAACAACAAAAATACAAAAGATGGATCAAGGAAGCAATTGAGATAAGGAGACGTGGATGTGGGACCATGAACAGGGACGACAGAGTTTACACGCTGGACCACAAATGGGACTCCATCGTCGGAGAGGGGAGAGCGGGCAGTAGAGGGCGACAACGTCCTCTGCTGCCCGCAGATAAACGGAGAAGGAAGTGACGCGCCACCATCAGCATCAGCCTGAAGAAGCCGGCAGCCGTCGGCGAAACGTAGCATCAACTGGTAACAAAACCGTTTCTGTGTTTTAAAAAAAGAACGACAACATGGAATGATATTTCAGTGCAACGATATTTTCTTACATCCCTAATGAATAATATATTCTGTGACTTTAGTTAATGCTGTAAGTGCGTGCAGAAAACCTTTAAGGTGTGGTTCACTAATGCATCTGCAGTGGTCTCTAGTAGGAATGAATGCCTTGCAAGTCGTAAAAAAGCACTGGTGCGCCTGTTTCAGGAACTAGAAGTGAGCCATATTAGAGCTGAGCTTCAGAAAGCAGGATTTGGAGGCCTGTTTCCTAATATTTGTACTTCTAACATCTAATTTGATAAAAGCAGCACAGTTATACCACTGTCTCTGTTTGACTGTTTTATCCCCACAAATAACAAAAGCCTGAAGGAGTTCTGCTGTGTGGCAGAGTTGTAAATGCTAACAATTAGCTTCTACTAGCCGAGACGTTCTCTGCTGTTTCCTGGATGCTAAACCAACAACAGCCTTAACCGCCATGAGTCAATATGGGTGAGTCCATGAGTGTTTTTTTTTCTCTTTTTTATTTCATTCAAAATAAAAACAAATAAAACATATAAACAACAAGAAATACATAACAACAAAAAATCTAATTTGAATGAAAAGGAACAGAATGAAGAAAAACATCTTATCATTTCTGCCCCCTTTTCCAGTAGAAATATTCAATTTATATATAATTTTCGTTTGTCACACACATACAGATTCATTTTAAACTGTTTCCTGTTTTAAATTCCAGTGCGATGATGATCATTGATTTAATTTACATTTTCATAATTATTTAGTACACTCAATTTGGTACATTTTTGAATATATTAAATGACAGAGTTTTTTATTTCCCTTTTAAGGTTATTCCATAATTTAACACCATTTACAAATATATTCCACTCCTTAATTTTAGTTCTAAATCTAGGTTTTGTAAACACATCAGTTTCTTTCAGCATGTAATTACTAGTTCTCTTTGCAAATATCCCCTGAATGTTTGTTGGCAGAGTACCTAAATTGGCTTTATACATGGTTTGTAAGATTTTCCAGTCTTTTAAATCATGAAATTTCAGTAATTTATATTTAACTAGAAAAATTGCATTTATTGCATAAATGCTGTTTGAATGCTGGCTAGCTGAAACTGTAAGCTGAAATTAAGCAAAACTGTCAAAATGAGCTGAATGTCTTGAAAGACGTAGAAGCAAAAAGCACCAACAAGCAAATAAAGCACAAAAAGTAAGTGAAGAATAGAGAAAAATAATGTTTAATAGCAAAAAAAAAAAAAAAAAAAAAAAAACTTACATCTGTGAACATTGTATAAAAATCCAGACAGCTAAAATGTCTAAACACCTGTTATTTCAGTTTGCCCAGTTTAATAGTTTAATCTTTACATTTAGCTGAACTGTGAAATTAGCAGTTTGTGCTAAATTTGGTAACTGATTGCTGAAGTTGTTGAATAGCTGAAGTAAACTGAAACTAAGCTAAACTGTCAAATAAGCTGAATGTAGTGAAAGATGTGAAAGCAAAAAGCACCAAGAAGCAAAAAAAAAGCACAAAAAGTAAGTGAAGAATCAAAAAAACTAATCCTAAATAGAAGAAAACTCAAATCTGTGAACACTGTTTAAAAAAATTGGACAGCTAAAATGTCTAAACACCTGTTATTTCAGTAGGACTAGTTTAACAGTTTAGTTTTTACATTTAGCTGAACTGTGAAATTAGCATCATATGCTGAATTCAGAAACTAATTGCTGAAGCTGAAACTAAGCAAAACTGTTAAAATGAGCTGAATGTTTTGAAAGATTTAGAAGCAAAAAGCACCAAAATAGCACAAAAAGTGAAGAACGGAGAAAACAATCCTAAACAGCAGAAAATGGAAATCTGAACATTATTTAAAAATCTGGACAGCAAAAATGTCTAAACACTTGTTGTTTGAGTAGGACTAGTTTAACAGTTTAATTTTTATATTTAGTTGAACTGTGAAATGAGTAGCATAAGCCCAATTCAGAAACGGATTGCTGAAGCTGCTGAATAGCTGAAGTACAGCTGAAACTAAGCTAAACTGTCAAAATGAGCTGAATGTATTTAAAGATTTAGAAGCAGAAATCACCAACAAGTGTAATAAAGCTCAGAATATAGGTGAATAATGGATAAAAGATGCTAAACAGCAGAAAACTTTAATCTTTGAATATTTATTAAAAACTCGAAATTTGAAATGTTAAACAGCTGGCATTTGAATGAGAATAGTTTCACGGGTACATTTTTACAGTTGGCTGGACTGTGAATTTAGAAATAGTTGCTGATATCTGAAACTGATAGATTAACATATGTTCAGATTTGATATGGGATGGATGAAGGGTTGGATGAATGAAATAACGGATGGATTGTTGGATGGATGTTAGATGGTTTATTGGATGGATGGATGGATAGATAGAAGCATGTATGGATTTATATGTAGATGGATGGATTCCTTAGGCCAAGCCGATCAATTTTGTCTCACATGCGTGGGTGTGTAATTCCATCTAGCCAGAAGATGATTGACCTCTCTCAACCAATAAGGGAGCTGGGAGGGAGCGGGGCACTTTCCCACCTTCTGACGGTCAATCAAATTGAACTTTTTTCTAGTTTTAAGTACAAACAGTTCAAAAAGATGAAAAACAGGAGTCTGTTAATGGCTCAATATTCTGCTTTTTATATTCATTCCTATGAGACTTGGTTAAAGTGATTTGTAGTTCCTTGTGTTGCCATGGTAACAGATGACGGAAGTCTGCATTAATAAAGCTATGTACAATAACACATGACTCATTTAAACTTTGAATAGCATTTCTATATTAAAGTATGTTGATACAGTTGTGTCTAAAATGTTGTTAAATGTTGTTGCTAAGCATGTTGCCATGGTAACGCAGAACACAATATCAAGTTAATACAAGACTCCTGGGACCAAGCAGGTTGAATTGATGGACCATACGTGTGGGTGCACATTTCCTTTTAGGCAGAAGACGATTCAAACCTCTCAGCCAATGAGAGAGCAACGAAGGAGGAGGGGGCGGTTCCTGCCTTCTGACTAGTGTAAAAATGTCAGCTATGCTGCTAGTTGTAAGTGTATAGAGTTTTAAGTGTATAGAGCTGGTTGGTTGGTTGGTGTGTTGGTTGGTTGGATGGATGGATGAATGGATGAATGGATGGATGGATGGTTGTTTGGTGTGTTGATTGGTTGGTTGGATGGATGGATGGATTCCTTAGGCCTAGCCGATCGATTTGATGCCTCACATGCGTGGGTGTGTAATTCCATTTAGCCAGAAGATGATTGACCTCGCTCAACCAATCAGGGGGCTGGGTGGGAGCGGGGCACTTTCCCACCTTCTGAGGGTCAATCAAATTGAACTTGTTTCTAGTTTTAAGTACAGATAGTTCAAAAAGATCAAAAACAGGAGTCTGTTATTGGCTCAATGTTCAGCTTTTTAATATTCATTCCTATGAGACTTGGTTAAAGTGATATGTAGTTCCTTGTATTGCCATGGTAACAGATAACACATTTAAAATTGAATACAAGATTCCTGAGACCAAACTGGTCGATTTGATGTGTCATTTGTGTGGGTGCTGGATCCTGATTGGACAGAAAATGGTTGAACACTCTCAACCAATCAGAGAGCAGCACTGTTTTCCCGCCTTTTCTCCTGGCTGTTCCAAGTGGTGCTAGCTGCAGAACCACAAAGGCGGAGCTGCACCAGACAGTGGAGCTGCACCAGAGTCAGCCCTGCCCATTCCAGAGTCAGCCCCGCCCATTCCATCAGAGTCAGTCCAATTCCTTCCAGTTGTCAGACTTAATAACATTCTGGAACCAAAGAGGGTGTTATCATCTAAAATGCAAGATTGAGGACTTGAGTTGAGAGGTTAATTAAACTGTTTTTGTAAAGGTTCCATATAATTAAAAATCTAACTTTTAGAACTTCGTATCATGTTATATTGTCATTTCCTCATAAGAAATACGCCAAAGCCATTTTTGGCCTCATTCACGCATTTTCCTCCCATCTCAGCTTCAATCTGGTCCTCTCCTCTGAAGCGGGTCGGGTCTTGGGTCTCAAATCTGGATATTCTGTGAATTTTCTGATAAATTATTTCTGATATGACTTCTATTGAGACACCGCCGAAAAACTATACATCCCATCTACAAAAACACACTGGATGGCACAATTACATGTGACGCCACTAGCTCAATACCAGATGTAGTGGTGAAGTGGTTGTGCAGTCAGACTGGCATGTAGTTTTGCGCAGGTTCGCCTCCCGGTAGCGGCGCAAACTTTTTTCTTCTTTTCTAGCTACACATGCCAGTACTATGTTTTTAACCATTTATTGGTATGCCGTTTAAAATATAATGACTAATGTGTTTGTTTTTCTATTTATTCATTTATTTAGCCAGTGAGAGTCCATTTGTGAGCAGAGTTTCAACTAAAATGCTGTTGAGGAACGACCAAAAGCCGACCCCACCGAGAGTCGAACCAGCATCAGCTGAGGGGAAAGCAAAACTTAAATTAAACAATTTTGCCACTAGACTACCAGAGTCCACTAAACAATTGTCCTTAAATGCTCTTCTAGGCTGGTTCTGTTGGAGCGGTTATGGACAGATATTCAGTAAGAGAAACCTTTTCATTTCGGGATATATTCAGGCTTTGTCATGTAGCAAGTTATATTTATCTTGCTTAATTGGAGCATAGAACATAGCATTAACGACTGTAAACTAGTAACAGCCGTAATTCATGTGGGTCAGGTCAGTTTGCGATAAAATAAAAAAAATAAAAAAACAGAAGAAGTCAGTGGGCTAGGCTGTTTGCGTGAGTGGGCGGGGCTGACTCTGGTGCAGCGCCACCTTATGGTGCAGCTACGCCTTTGTGGTTCTGCAGCGAGCATCCTCTCGGCTGTTGGAGGCCTGCAGCTGTACTCCTGTTAATGAGAGAAGCCTTTAAATCTGTCCTTCAGAAGTGAAATTGGACCTGTCAAACTTCTCACCATTCGAAAAGTACTGCACCGAATTGAAAATTTCAAAAAGCATGAGCGGCAGAAGGCTTTGATGGTCATCTGTGTGTATTTTTATTTGCCTACCATGAACTTTCTAGAAGCTATGACGAGAAACTTTTAGCTGTCTGAAGTCGATCAGAGGAGAAAATCTCTGTTCCTTTAACATGGGTTTCAATGAGGGAAAAGCTGGGTCTCTCCTCTTTCTCAGGCTTGTAGCTAAAGAACGGTAACACTTACAGATAAAATGAAACCCATTCTGAAAAGCTGACAAAAAATCCTACTTTTTGAGTTATAATTTGTTTAGGTAATCCAAACAGTCTGGGGGTAGTAAAGAGTTGTTCACAGAAGATGTGAAGTTCAAAAGTTAGAGTGCGGAATTTTCAATTTAGAGTAAAGAGAGAAATTTTTTTTTAATTTGAATTTTCTCAAACAAATGAACCGTACGACCACAATGTTTGGTGTACAGTCATGAATTATAGCTCAAAATGAAGGTATATTTGTTAGCTGTAAGCCAGTGTGTGTTTCATTTCAATCGGACCTACGGTTCTCTCGGTACAATGCCAGAAATGGAGCAAGGGAGGGTCACTGCTCCTATCCCATTATAGCTTTTGTGAATTTTTCTGAAAATTTCACGTCGTACCTCAACTTCTACCTGCGATTTTAGAAAAATCGTAAAAGATATCAAAAAGCCTCTTTAATATGTTAAACAGGAAAGTCTTGTGAGTTTGTTAAACTTTGAATGAAGTATCTAAGTTGAAAGGAACCCAATAGAGTTTTAGGTCAAAAAAGTGATAGGAATTTGCTGAAAATTGACCAATCCCATTCATTTCAATGGGAAAATTTTCGCAGAAAAAGCTTAATAACTCGAAAAATTTTAAAGATATCAATGTCAAAAGTAAAAGCCGGAAAGAGCTTAACGAGCTGAAAGTTTTGATATAAAATTGTTGAAATAGCTCAAAATTCGAAGGAGAAGAAGAGGTTCAAAAAGTGTACGGAAGCAGGATAAGAAGAAGCAGAAGAATAAAGAAAAACAGGAAAACAATTGTTTGAATGCTTAACAGCATTCAAACAATAAACAACGGGTTCGATGGATCTCTACAGCCACTATAATTGATGACTCTCAGAGCTCTTTTCTGTAAAATAAATAAGGGTTGGGTATAGTTTTTGTTTGTTGCTCCCCAGATTTCTACACAATAAGTCAAGTACAATCAGTGAATTGTACAATGCCAGCAAACCAGAATTAGTCAGTAAAAACTTGACTCTATGTAATACTCCTAAGGATTTGGCAATTTTACCTTTAATGTAACTAATATGGGATTTCCATGTCAAGTCTTCATCGATAAGAACTCCAAGAACTGTAGTTTCTTTTACTCTTTGAATTCAGTCCCATCTATTTCCAATGACACGTCACTGTTCTTTTTATCATTAAACAGTATAAAATTTGTTTTATTAAGATTCAGTGTCAATCTATTTATATCAAACCAGTTTTTCATTTTAATCAGTTCATCATTTATCGCTTTAGCCACCTCCTCAACAGTTGATCCTGAGTAAAGGTCAGTGACAGTGTGACTTAGATCTGACAGGATTTTCTAATCCTAGAGTTTCACCATCTATTTTCTGTCAGGAGCTATTGCAGGAGATAGGTGTAGGAGACCATTTCATGTTCAGTCATTTAAAAAATATTTTTTCAGTGTTCAACAGCTTTAAACAAAAACTACATGGAACAACATAAAAATCAGGTGAGTTATTGTTTTATTAGCGTACAACAAAGTATTGACAAACAACGAAGCAGCTCAGATCTCAGCATGTGCACATCAGCTGCTTCTCTTCGCTTCCTTCTGATGGTTTGAATGAGTCGTAAAGCGCCAGCTGTGCCAGTGGCCATAGTCACAAACACAAACAAGCCTTCCTCAGCCTGACAAACGGCTACACACACACACACACACACACACACACACACATCCTACGCCCACAGCAGATTGTGGGTCTGACGACTTGCCATTTCACATCACTCTGCAGAGATGAGTGGGACACAAACAAAAAAAAAAAGCTCCAACCCATACAGATGGAGAAGCAGATAGACCCACTGACATGGATGTAGATGTTTATAACAACACAAGTCTCATGATGTGAGTGATGCTGATGCTGTGACAGAGCTCATCTACTCCAGGCAGAAGCTGTGGGAACTGAGACAGAGATGCTTGTAACCTGTGTGAGCATGTCAGAGCTGGAGGCAGGAGCTGGATACTGAAAATGGGATTCAGCATCCGCAAAAAAATAAAAATAAAAATAAAAAGGGTGCTAGATTTCAGGGGCGGGAAACCGCATCAGTACCAGTCAGATTGTAAATGTACAGCACTTCCTGTCTGAGTGGCCTAAGGCCTCTTAATTAACCCACTGTCGGTTAGCCTTGGGTTAAACGGGTTAACCTCCAAATGGTCTTAACTGTGTGAGGAAGCTAATCTGGGATCACAGCAGGGTGAGCTAAGCTGGAGTGGACTTGAGTCACACTCATCCACTTTCAGATGTTCCAGGTTGACACAATAGTCCAGTTCTTTAATCTGTGTGTGCGGGGCAATTTTGATTCGTCTCGTTGGAAATCCTGCAGTCAGCAGAACATCTCAATTCTAGACAAATTCAGGATCGTTCTGGTCTAGACTCCGTCATTAGTGAAAACAAAGACCTCCAGTCTTCAAGCATAGACACCAAACGTTTAGCCTCGGACAACAATCCATACAAATGAACAAAGAAAAGAAAATTCAAAAGATGCATCGTCTGGATCTTAAAGTGCAAGTCACCCCCTACCAGAGTCTAACTCCACTCCCACTTCATGTTTGAAAAATGCAACACATGCTGTTGCCTAACAGACCGAGAGGGCAGAGCTGCTAACAAATACACACACACACAGGCTCACGACAGCATTGTGACATCATAATGTACCAGTTTACATCATAGCATACCTCTTAGCCAATAGCGGTGGCAGATTTAAATTCAAATACAGTGCAGAGTTTTTACCTGGCGACGGCACAACACTGACAGTTTTAGGCAGAATATTTAAATTTTAACTAAGATGCACTGAAGTGCCAAATTATTGACGACACGTGTCTGCAGCACGATTAGACACTCGTTCATTTAGTTTATCAGCAAAAAAAAGTTTATTTGGGGGTGACTTGCTCTTTAATGAAGCCCACAATAAAACACGGGCACTTCCCTTCTCCAGCAGTTTTCCAAAGTAAACATATTTCATCATCTAATTGCAACTTAATGTGTCTATATATATATTTCCCATTAAATAGAAGCTATTTTCTAATTATAACGCGGTCATAAATCACAAGTAGTGTTTAACCAATTGTGCGGGTGACAGTAGAAAGCTGCGCTGGTGTAGCAGCAGAGGCACGACCAAAGAGGTCCACCAGGACCAACGGGAGTCATCAGCAGCACATCTTCTAATTATCAGGAGCTTTCATTCATCAAAGACGCAACCAGCTCCGTTTTTAAACCTTTAATTATAAACCTCGTTCAGGTGTTTAGGATCTGTTTTTAATCTTAGATCTAACAGGCTTTTTATTCTTACAGTGCTGCACGGTCTCATCTCGTGCTTTTGAAACGCTGCAGCAGAAACACCTCCCACACCACTTCCTGCCAGTGGAACAGATGAAGAGTTATTTGTTTTCCTTTATTGTCGTGTTTAGCAGTGAATCAGTGTAAATGGTGCTCATTCATTCCAGATTTCAAGGTGTAACTCAGCCATGGCAGTTTTAAGTCTTCCTCTGGGCGTTCATACATCACCGGTTGAGCTGGCCATGTCCCACAAAGCTGTGGGCTTCCATCGATGAAGCCAGCATTCCGAACTAAAGGAAAGATGGAGCTTAACTCAGCAGAGCTGACAGAGATCACGGAGAAGTACGTTTCTAACATGTCCTGTTCCAAATCCCTACAAAATGCTGCAGAGCGTCTGGTCTGACACCACGTTATCACGACAGGGAGTCCCCGAAACAGCTTAGCCTTTCAGTGGATGGCACAATATCGTGTGTGTGTGTGTGTGTGTGTGTGTGTGTGTGTGTGTGTTTTATGGTAAGCACCAAGTTCATAGCAGAACAATTTCAGAGGACAGCTTATCAGACTT